>NC_073309.1:29228081-29231269 GCF_027595985.1 Sorex araneus | reverse complement strand
AATTGGTTTTCCATTAAAAGATTGCATGTTTTTAGTTTTTAGATGTGTCCCAGTCCCACAAGCCGGAGCCGTGTTAGTTGCTGCTCAGTGTTGCCAGGGCTCCATCTGGAGAAGGTGTTGTGGCTGCACCTCCTCCGTCCGGATCCCCGGTGTTGTTGGCCCAGTTTTGATTGAACCCAGACCTTCTTTCGTGCAAAGTCCATGGAGCTTTCTCTCTGCCAGGTTGCACTTTCTGATGGTGTTTGGGCGGGAAGGGCAGACCTGTCCTCTGGCCTCGGACTTCTCTGCCTTTGCTTCTTCCCCCACAGCCCCTCTCTGCTGCCAAATTACGAGCCAGGTGGGGTTCAATATACACACAAAAAATGGCTATCCAAGTCGATTCTTTTTCCCGGCAGACTCACGGCGAGAGAACCTTCTGGAGATGAGACCAGGAGCCCCCTGGGCCCCAGGCCTCGCTATTCATGGGGGGTGAAGTTGACCTGCGAACAGGTAGGCCCTGATGATCCTTTTAGAACAGCGGCTCTCGGACCTGATGACACATGGGAACCACCTGCACACACCTGAATAAAGCTCCGAGGCCTGGGCCCCCCTCGGGGAGGGTCCTGGTGTCTCTGTCGTGGTGGTCTGGTCCACAGGGGACAGGACGAGGAAGGCTAGAAGGACATCAGGAAGTTTTGGGATTTTTCTTTTTGGCCATACCTGGCAACTCAGGGGTTACTCCGGGCTCTGCACTCGGGAATTACTCCTGAAGGTGCTCGGGGGACTCTACGGGATGCCCGGGATGACCATGTCACCAACACCCTGTCACTCTGGCCCCAGGACTTCAGGACATTTTTTCTTTTAAGCTCTGCAGTGATTCAAATAAGGAGGAAGGTTTGAGAACCTCTGAACCAAGCGCCCCACTCTTTGGGGGTCTGTTTTTGTATTTTTGGCCACAGCCAGTGGTGTACCCAGAGTCAGGGCTTACTCCTGACTCTGGGTACAGGGATCACTCCTGGCAGGCTCAAGGGAGCATACGGGGTTGCTGGGGACTGAACCTGGGTTGACGGCACGTGCAAGACAAGTGCCCTGAGGTGCCACTCCAGCCCTGAGAACGTTGCTTTGGACCAGGTGAGCAAAGGCGCACCAAGTGTTTGTGAGTGGGCTGTGGAAACGTGTGGGTCATTTGTGTTCTTCCCTTTCCTTCCTTTGTTGTGTCGTCATGGTGACGGCGTGGCACACACTTGGCCATGGTGCTTGCCAGGGTTTCACAATCTTAATGTTTTTGTTTTTTTGGGCCACATCCGGTGATGCTCAGGGCTTACTCCTGGCTCTGTGCTCAGGAATGACTCCTGGCGGTGCTCGGGGGACCATATGGGATGCCGGAAATCGAACCCGAGTTGGCCACATGCAAGGCAGACACCCTCCCCGCTGTCCTATCGCTCCAGTCCCGGATTTCACACTCTTTATTGTGGTGCTTGTGTCTGCGCCCCCTGGGGCTCACACTGGCTGGGGATGCTCACCCCCCATCCCGGCCACAGTACTTGCTGGGGTGCTCACATGTGTGCTCGACGGGGTTGCATGACTGGCCACAGGGCTCAGGCATCTTCACTTGTGGTGGTGTGTGCACGCCCCTGGCTGTGCGCCAGTGGTGCCCCTTCTGTTGTGGTGCAGGGCTCCCAGACATCAGACCCAGGCTGGGCACCTGTGGGGGCCATTAGGGTCCGTGACCTCAGGAACGAACGCAGCACAAATGCCAAAGTTCAGCAGAGCTTTATTTCACGCCAGGCAGAGTCCAGACACTGACTGGTCAGGGCCGTCTCCCCAGAGAGCGCGCCCCTGTCTCTGAGCTGCGTTTGTACCCCGAGCCCCAACTGTGAACCGACTTATTCCCTGCTTGGTGGGGCTGGGGGCGGTGAGGGACTGGCTGCCTTTCCCCGGGTCTGCTGTTTCGGTCATTTCCTTCTCCCCGCACAGGTCCCCCACTGCCGAGGTCGGCAGTCGTCCCGGTGAGGTGGCCCTAGCAGGTGGGCGTCAGGCTCAGCACTGCGGCTCTGCAGGGGACACTGTTTGCCACGGAGCCACCCCCAGGGCCCTCAATACACAGATGAAGGACTGAATCTTGTCGATAAAAATTTGTGTGTGTATGTGTGTGTGTGCTTGTATGTGTGTATGTGTGTTTATGTGTGTATGTATGTGTGTATGTACATGTGTGTATGTGTGTATTTTTATGTGTTTATGTGTATACGTGTGTGTACGTGTGTGTATGTGTATTTGTGTATTTGTATGTGTGTGTTTGTGTGTATGTATGTGTGTATGTACATGTGTGTATATGTGTGTATGTGTGTATTTGTATGTGTTTATGTGTGTATGTGTGTATGTGTATTTGTGTGTTTGTATGTGTGTGTGTTTGCATGTGTGTATGTGTATGTGTGTGTTTGCATGTGTGTATGTGTATGTGTGTGTTTGCATGTGTGTATGTGTATGTCTGTGTTTGTGCATATATATGTGTGCACATGTGTGTATGTGCATATTTGTATGTGTGTATGTATGTTCAAGTGTGTACATGTGTGTATGTGTGTTTATGTTTATATGTGTGTATGTGTGTGCGTGTGTATATATGTGTTTGTATGCATGTACATGTTTGTGTGTGTTTGTGTGTATATGTGTGTGTATGTGTTTACAGGCATGCATGAGGACACAAAGCAGAAGGACTGCCACCATTTCTATGCCCTTGAGTGTTTCCAGGTCAGCGGAACAGCATGCCGGGAGGGGCCAGAGATCTTCAGAGCACAGGAGGATCGTGGGGGTGGGGTGCTGGCTGGGGGGCGGGGAATGGGGATGGGGGCACCCTGCAGGGCTGCAGGGCCAGCAGGATGACGGCCTTCACACCAGCTCTGAGGGGATGACGACACAGGCCCCCCCCCCCCAGGAGGAAGGCTGGAAGGCTGGAGGGGGGGTCCTGGGCCCAGGAGCTGCCAAGGGGAAGGGAGAGGATGACTTGCCTGTGGGAGTGAGTGGGGGCAGGGGGAAGAGAGAGAGAGAAAGAGAGAGAGACAGACAGACAGACACAGAGAGATAGAGACAGAGAGATAGAGAAAGGAGAGAGGAGAGAGAGAGAGGAGAGAGGAGAGAGACAGACAGACGCAGACAGACAGAGACAGAGAGACAGAGAGAGGAGAGAGAAGAAAGGAGAGAGAGACAAAGAG
>NC_073309.1:29010581-29225581 GCF_027595985.1 Sorex araneus | reverse complement strand
CCCGGGTGTGGCTGCTCGCTCACGGCATACCTGTCCTAGCTGCGTGCCGGCATCCCGGGGCCGGGACAGTCCCAGGGGCTGTGACCGGGCTCTGCAGGCACAAGGCGTGTGTCACAGACACTGTCCTGAC
The DNA here is from genome assembly GCF_027595985.1 of Sorex araneus. Lineage (NCBI taxonomy): Eukaryota > Metazoa > Chordata > Mammalia > Eulipotyphla > Soricidae > Sorex > Sorex araneus. The sequence continues at coordinate 29,225,451 of NC_073309.1, read as the reverse complement.
CAAGTGGCAGATCCCTGGCAGGAGCACGTCACTTGTGATTACTGTGGACCCCCCCGACAAAACCCCCAGCCGCGGCAGCCAGCCTCTGACTCCCTCCTTTGAGAACTCGGGGTCTCCTGGGCCAGTCTCTGGCCTCTGCCCATCTCCCGGAGCTGGTTCTTAAGCGGAAGCCGTGGTTCAGCATCACGAACGCAACCCCGTGGGTCAAAGGACCCCTCTGAACAGCGGAGGGGAGGAGAGTCAGGCTCCACCTGGCCTTAGCCCTTGCTGTTTCCAGGACGGACTTGGGGTCAGCAGTGGGCCTCACCATTCAGGGGCACACAGCTGGCTTTGTCAGGCCCCCAGGTACCCCCGAGGCTGTGCGGTGAATGCCCACTGGGGGTGGGCGGTTCCTGCACTCAGTTTGGTTGTGTGGCCCCACAGGGACCTTTCCCGCTGCTCCTAGATTGTAACTTTCCCTTCTCCCTTTCCCCCTCAGCTGTCTCCTCCCCTTCCCACCTCCCCTCCCCCCTTCCCTCTGCCTCTTCTTCCTTTTTTTTTTTTTTTTTGGCTTTTTGAGTCACACCCGGCGATGCAGGGGTTACTCCTGGCTCTGCACTCAGGAATCACTCCTGGCGGTGCTCAGGGGACCAGATGGGATGCTGGGAATCGAACCTGGGTCGGCCGCATACAAGGTGAACATCCTACCCTCTGTGCTATCACTCCAGCCTCCTCTTCTTCCTTTCTTAAATTGACACATGGTGAGAGAAGTTGTTTTTCTAGGTGCTTCCAGACTGCCATAGCTCTCCCCGTGCTGCGCCCGTGCCAGGCCACCAGTGCGGGGAGGACATTCCGAGATCAACTCCGGCTCCTTCCAGAACCCAGCCCCCTCTCTCGTGTCCCGGACCTTAGGTGACTGTCGAGAGCAGATGTGTGTGTGTGGCTGGTGTCACCCGTGGTCACTGTTGTGTCCAGCCCCCTAGCAGCCTGGTATGGCCCAGGTCTGATCAAATACTCAGAAAGGTGGCAGAGCCCTCGGGTTCGAAGACTCCTCACTGGGGAACTGGCATTTTGGGTCACACCTGGAGATGCACAGGGGTTACTCCTGGCTCTGCACTCAGAAATTACTCTTGGCGGTGCTCAGGGGACCATGTGGGATGTTGGGAATTGAACCTGGGTCAGCCTCACTGGGGAGGCCAGAAGGGCGGTAGCAAGGCAGGACAGACCCCGGGGAGTGGGGTCAGGCCAGCCTTAGCTGACGTAAGGCCTGACTCTCAGTTCTGGAAGTTGCCTTGCCAGGGAATGCCAAGGAAGGGCTGCCACTTTGCTGCACTCAGGGCTCCTTGCCAAGGCGAAGGCTGCCTGGGGGTTTCACAGCTAAAGGCTGCACAGAGCTCTCCAGCCTTCCTGGAATCTCTGGAAGGCTTGGCCCCTTGGGGCCTGTTCTCTGGGAAGGCAAGTGAGACCCGAGTGGACATGGGCTCTGCCCCCACCCGATGGCCCTGTGCTACAGACAATCGACAGACCCCAGAGTTTGCAACCTCTGGGCTTAACGAGAGGGTCCAGGTTCTACAGAACCACCCCTCAGGAGAGGCCCTGGGCTGGGCCTGTAGGACGGACATGGTGGCCAGCTGGAAAGCTCAGGTGAGGCTTGTCCTGGGCCCACACCCCACACCCCACTACAGATGCCCTTGGGGGTGGTGCTTTCAAGGCGGCTCGAGTCCTTTCATCACGGGCCTGACTCCGGGACACAAGCCAGCAGCAGCTGTCTCCTTGGGCCACACCAAACAGTAGCACCAACCCCCAGCTCCACACGGCTGCTCTCATCTCTCGAGGCGCAAGGCTGGGGCCCAAGGTGCTTTGGGGGATTGGCAGTGTGGGAGCCAGTCCCCCCGAAATCGGTCTTTTCCGACACCCGGAGCTAGGCTTCCCGACTTGGGGGGAGCTGAGGGCAGCCAGGTTCTGGCTTCAAGAGAATGTTCTCGTTCCCTTGAGAATGAACTTGAAGGGCCGGAGTGGTGGTACCTGGGTAGGGAGGGTGCTTGCCTTGCATGCGGCCGACTTGGCTTGGATTCTCGGCACCCCAGAGAGCCCCCCACCCCCAACTGAGGCTAGCCAGGAGTGACCTCCAAGGGCAGAGCCAGGAGTAAGCCTTGAGTCCATCTGGGTGTGGCTGCCCCAATCAAATGAAAATCAACCAACCAGATCATGAACCCGAAGGGGCTGGAACAAAAGGACAGGGGCGGCTGTCTATATTTTGCCCTCCATGCGGTCAAATCGCCTTTGATTCCGAGCACACTATTTTTTTTTGAGTCCCACTGGAGAGATCACCACGCACAAACACAGAAGCACCACCAGGTGTGACTCTGAAACCCAATGGCCTGCAAAAAGGAATGAAGTTGGTGACCCAGCTTTCGGGTTATCTCCAGAAAGAACCCGTCTGTGGAAGCCTGCCTGAAGGCGGAGCACCTCGAGGGGGAGGGCTGTGGAGCGAAGCATCCCCCCAGCCCAAGCCCCTGCTGTCGCTCAGGATCTGAACCCGGCTTTCCCCCTACTTACCCGAGAATGCCCACAGCCCTGTCAGCACATATACACGCGCCATGAAATTTGTTCTCCCCACACGTCTGCTGGACGTCTATTGGCTGGATCAGCCTCTGATGAACACAGACGGGGGAGATTTTCTCCCGCGCTTCCACAGTGGGAAGGAGTGGGTGGGGGGTTGGGATGCCAGGGAGAAGGAGGCTGGGGTCCCCCAGAACGAGGCTGCTTCCAGGTTGGTGGGATGGGAGGGACGCTCGGGCTGGGGGTCTACAGAGCCCATGGTACCTGACTACAAAGAACTCCCATGAGTCCTTGGGCCCCCCGAACCTGCTGAAACTCCTCATGGAGAAATCGGGGGGCTCTGTGGCTGTCACAGTCACTCTCCCCTTGCAGATCACTTTTTTTTTTTCTTTTTGGGTCACACCTGGCGATGCACAGGGATCACTCCTGGCTCTGCACTCAGGAATTACTCCTGACGGTGCTCAGGGGGCCCTATGGGATGCTGGGAATCGAACCCGGGTAGGCCGTGTGCAAGGCAAATGCCCTACCCGCTGTGCTATTGCTCCAGCCCCGCAAATCACTTTGTATGTCTCACCAGTGCGTCCCACCGCAGTGCCTAAGGGCTCCGTGAGCACAGAAGACTCCAGGGACCAGCCTGAATATGTAGCCCGAGGTTTTAACATTTCGGTGTCTGAGTAGTGGAGGTCAGTGTGGCTTATCCACGGCCCGGGAGTCAGATACTATCCAGATACTATCCTACTTTCGGTGGTGGTGGCAGTGGTGTGTACGCCCCCGGGCACTCAGGCAGTTCTGGGGATCAACCTGGGGTTCCCACATACAATGTACGTGCTCTTGCCCTTTGAGCCAACTCCCTGGCCCCAACCTTTTGTTGTTTTATTTTATAAATTGTTGGGGGTGGAACCTGGACCTCACCTGCCACGGAGCCACACCGTCAGCCCTCATGAGAACATGTTTGTGTTTTAATATATATATAAAAAAAGTTTTTGATTTGGCAGTGCTAGGGATCAAACCCTGGTCTCAAGCTCGTGTGACCTGCCCTTTGCTGCCCAGACCCACCACGTTTTATCCTGTTTCCTGGGGATTCTGTTGTAGTGGCTGGTCCACACATACGCATAAAACCATGGGAACGGAATGTCATTCAAATGACAGGAGGATGGGCTTGAGAACATGTGCAACAGAGCCTCCGTCCTTCTGCAGCTCAGGTGGGCGGCAGGTGGCAGGAAGGGGCTTGCCACTCAGCTTCCCCGTCCCCCGCCCCACCCCCGCGCATTCTTGGGAAGGGATCTGGCTAATGGGAGGAGAAGTCTCCACACCACCAGGGCAGGTGTGATTCCTGCCAGCGGCACTGAAATGCTGTCTGTGACCTTTTCCTTCCTGTTGGCCTGATGATACTTGGCTGCCAAAAGATCTTTGAACCGCCCTGCACATAGAAAAACAGAATGGAAACGCTGATGCCAACGAGAATGAAGTTTGCTCTGCCCACCCCCCCCAAAATAAAATTCCACTGAGCTCCAGCAAGCTCAGCTGGGGACACATCCAGTTGTGTTGGGCGGGGGGTGGGGGGTGGCTGGCTCCTTTGGCAAGGCTCAAGACTCTGATAGATTTTTGAGGGCCACCAGGACTACAGCCCAGGTGGTGCTCAGAAGGTCATGCATCCCTGAAAAACTCAGGACCTTAAAAATGTGACACAAACTGTCTTCTGGCATAAGCCACCACTTGAAGCTGTGTGGATTGAGATCCCATAAGCCCTTATGGTCATTGAATTGAATATGTTAGTAGTTTTGAAATGATCAGTCAGTGCTGAGCACAAATTTTAAAAAATGCCTTGAAGGATTGGAGTGATAGTACAGTGGGGAGGGTGTTTGCCTTGCACGCGACCGACATGGGTTCTATCCCCAGAATCCCAGAGGGTCCCCGAGCAATACCAGGAGTAAATTCCTGAGTGCAGAGCCAAGAGTGAGCCCTGCACATCACTGGGTGTGACTCAAACAAGAACCAGCCAAACAAAAAACTTTGAGTGTTTGGAAAATAGAATTGAAGTAAAATAAAATAAGGGCCCTTATTCCTTATTCAGCAGAGCCTGAACTGAGCGTGACTTTCTAAGTCCCCAGGTCGTGCTGGTGGTCCATGCTCTGAGGAAGGGGCCGGGCAGGCAGCTCTCATCCGGCCACTGACTGTGGGGCTGATGGATGCTCACAGGTGCTCACTGGGTCCGCTGCACTGAGCCATTTTCTGGGTGTCTGCCTTCATGTTTAGGGATTTCAGTTTGCTCTTAGGATGCACTACATTCCTCACGGAGGAATTGTAGGCCTCATAAGATGACATCAGCCCAGTGCTGGCTTCTAGTTGCAGCTCCTTTTGGTGAATATGTTTGGCTTGTGAACGTATGCTGTGTGGATGATAAACGTCACTTAAGGAGAGATGAGTTTTGACCAGATAGGCAGCCATGTCTAGAATATTCCAGTACAATTCCTCCTGACTTTTTGCAGTCAATTCCCTCTCTCCTGTGGCCACTGGTTTTATTTTTATTTGTTATTTGTTTATTTGTAATTTTGCCCTTTCTTCACTATCACATGAATGAAGTAATAAGATCTGATTTCCCTCACCATAATGCTTTTTTGAGATTTATTTCTGTTGGTCATATCAGTGGTTCATTCTCTGAAGCATTATAGTCTTTCTACTACAGATTTGGGGGGTGTTCCTAAGTTTAGTCTATATAAACAAACCCAACACAAACATTTGAATAGAAGACTTTGCATGGATGTATATTTGCGTGTCCCTCGGGTAAGTGCTGAAGGGTGGAATTCCCAAATCCTCAGATAAGGAATCTTGGGACTTTTCTCTTTTCCTTTTATCTCTTTTTCTCTCTTTGTTTTACAAAGTTGTCCATGATTGGGTTTCAGTCACACAATGTTCCAACACCCGTCCCTTCATCAGTGTACATATGCCACCACCAATGTCCCCAGTTTCCCTCCTACCACTCCTCAACCCCCAGTCTGCCTCTATGGCAGATATTTATTTCTCTCTCTCTCTCTCTCTCTCTTCTCTTGGGCATTATGGTTGCAATACAGGTGCTACTGAAAGCTAAGATCCCTTTACCTACTTTTAGCACTCAGTTCTTGTCCAGAGTGATCATTTCCAACTATTAATGCCATAGTGGTTCCTTCTCTACCCTAACTGCCCTCTCCTCCTCCCCATGCGACAAATTTCCAACTGAGGTCCTCCTGGCTCTCGTTTTTATTGTCCTTGGGTTAATAGCCTCATAATATGTTTTTTATATTCCACAAATGAGTGCAATCATTCTATGTCTGTCCCTCTCCTCATTTCACTCAACACTTAGGACTTTTCATAGAAGGGCGAGATGTTTCCCAAGAGTGTTCCTGCTCTTCCTTCTGTGTCCTCATCATCACTGGTATTGTCATCTTTTTGCTGGCTGTTAACTTTGAGGGTGTGGAAGTAGCTCATTTTGGTCTTAATTTGTCTTAATCTAGTTAATAATAACATTAAGATTCTTTCATGGGTTTATTTTCCATTTTTCTTTCTGATATTTATCTGCTCACTTTCTTATTTATTTAGGTCTTTTTTATGTGTTCTAGATGCAAACTTTAGCCAATGTTTCTCAACTTTTAAAAATGAATACCCCCTTCAGGGCTGGAGCAATAGCACAGTGGGTAGGGCTTTTGCCTTGCATGAGGCCAACCCGGGTTAGATTCCCAGCATCCCATCTGGTCTCCTGAGCACTGCCAGGAGTAATTCCTGAGTGCATGAGTCAGGAATAACCCCTGTGCATTGCCGGGTGTGACCCCAAAAAAAAGAAAAAAAAAAGAATACCCCCTCAGGACATTTTTTTAAAAATGCTTTCCTCCAGGGTATTTAATGCCACACATATCCTGTATATCTCCTGACGCAGTGAGCTTCTTGGAAGACCACACGTAAGTACAGTGTTTGAGAAACCAAGAGCCAGTTTTGGGCCACTTGACAGTGAAATAACTTTCACTGAGATTAGAAATGACTTTTGAAATTATTTGCTTCCAATCTGTGGCTTTTCTTTTAGCTATCTTAATTATATCTTCTAAAGAGCAGAATTTAAAATTTTGATGACATCCCATCACTTCCTTTATGGTTTGAGCTGTTTGTTTTCTGTCTAAATGTATTTGTTTATACCCCTATCAGAAAATTTATTGTTTTCTTCTAGAAATTTCCTAATTTAGCTCTTACCTGTATGTTTTTAATCCATTTAAGTTACTTTTTGTGTATGGCAAACATAAACATTGAATTTTTCTTCTTTTGAAATAAAGATTCAAACTTCCAGCATCATTTGCTGAAAATACTTTTGTGTTTCCATGCATCATATAAAAATTAATTGATCATGCATATTTTGGTCTACATCTGAACTCTTAGTTATTATTTGTTTGTCTATATGGTCATGCAAATACTATTCCATCCTGATTATAGTAGATAGACTTCCTATCTATCTACTATAGGTTATAGTAGATAGTATCTATCTACTATATAGTATCTATCTATTAATGTATAGTATAGATATAGTATCTATCTACTAATATTACTATCTATCTACTATAGGTTATAGTAGATAGCAGATAGATAATTTCAGTAGACTGAAATTAGATTCGTCAAATGTTTCTCTTTGAAAATTGTGTTTCTTTTCCCATTTTACATGTAAATTTAAAATCAGTTAACAATTTTGACCAAAGTTTATTGAAATTTTGGTTGGGATTGTATTGAATCTCTAAAATATTTGAGAAGAATTAAAATTTTAACAATACAATTTTTTTCTTTTTGGGGTCACACCTGGCGATGCTCAGGGGTTACTCCTGGTTTTGCACTCAGGAATTACCCCTGGGGGTGCTCAGGGGACCATATGGGATGCTGGGAATCGAACCCGGGTCAGCCAAGGCAAATGCCCTACCCACTGTGCTATCGCTCCAGCCAACAATACTATTTAATTCATGAACATAGTGTATCTTGGCATTTTAGTTTTTAAATATTTTTCTTCCAGCAATGTCTTATGTCTTTTAACGCACATATGTTTAGCTAGATTTATCCATAACTATTTCCTAGTTTTGAAGCTGTTCGGTGGTATTTAAACTTTTTACAATTCTTCATTTCTAGTGAAATCCGGACTGAGTAAAGGGTCTGTTTAGTGATGGGAACTTTTGTACTAGAACTTTCTCTACGTGGCTGGGTCTCCTCTAACGTGTTCTGTAAGTCTTTTTCACTTGTGTGTATGTGTAAGGGTTACTGTGCTATATTGTGAACACCGGGTTCCAGCTTCCTTTTTTCCACTTTGAATCTTTTCCAATCTTTGACCAATATTCCCAAATACTGTTGTAGTGAAGGAAACAGAATTGTTTTCAGTATGCTTACTTGATGCCATGTCATACTGAAAATTGATCCTATGTTTATATATGTATATACTTTTTTTGGGTAAGAAGACATTTAAAATTTTTTATAGACCTTTATTAGTTGAATTATTTTTCCATTTGCAACAATACCATACCAGATATGACAAGTTACTAACTTTCTATTTTTTTTTTTTTGCTTTTTGGGTTACACCCGCATGCACAGGGGTTACTCCTGGCTCATACACTACCAGGAATTACTCCTGGTAGTGCTTGGGGGACCATATGGGATCCTGGGAATAGAACCCAGGTTGGCCACATGCAAGGCAAATGCCCCACCCGCTGTACTATAGCTCCAGCCCCAAGTAACTAACTTTGAAGAACAAATGACCTAACATTGACTGCTGAATCTGCTCTCTTTGACTTCAGGAAATCAGTGCTTGATGCAGATGAACATTTTTTAAATTTAAGTGCTTTAAAATTGGAAATTAAGTGCAGTCAACACACAGCCTTCCGTTTGTGTAGCGCTTTTTAAAATGCCATTAGAGGACATAGCTCATCGGACTTTGGGCATATTTTGCATGTTGGAAGTGCAGGTTGGATCCCTGGCACCAGCACTGTCTAGTTCCCTGAGCACATTGAAAGTGACACCTAAGCACAGAGCTGGCTGTGCCCCCCCCCCCATGGTGTTGTATGTTAGTGGTGGGCTAGAGAGATAGCACAGCAGTAGGGCGTTTGCCTTGCACAGGGCCGACCCGGGTTCGATTCCTCCGTCCCTCTTGGAGAGCCCGACAAGCTACCGAGGGTATCTCGCCTACACGGCAGAACCTGGCAGGCTACCTGTGGTGTATTCGATATGCCAAAAACAGTAACAACAAGTCTCACAATGGAGACATTACTGGTGCCTGCTCGAGCAAAGCGATGAGCAACGGGATGACAATGATGCAGTGATACAGAAATATAATTGATTTTTATGAAATGGTCTTTTATATTCTATGATTAGGCTAATGTCACGTATCCTAACAGGTTTTTGTTATATTATAATTTTTGGTGTATTATATTTTATTCTGTTTTTGTGCCACACTGGTAGTTTTCAGAGCTTATTCTTGGATTTGTGTTCAGGGACCACTCCTGGTAATGTTCCAGGGATTGAACTGGGCTAGGCCATGCCGTGTGCAAAGTAGTATACCCTGGTACTATCTTCCTGGCCCTATACTTTTAAAAATGACAATGGTGACTAATGATTTTTATTCCTTTCTTTTTCATATACGTATGATTTTTGTTTCTATGACCCTCCATTTTGCACTGGCTAGGACATCCAGCTCAATTTTGAACAGGAGCGGTATGTGGCGGGCCTTGTCTGACTATCATTTGAGGTGTGCCGCTGAACAGTTCATCCTTCTTTGTTCATTTGTGGATGCGGTGAATTTGCACAACTGAAAATTGAAAATAATACTCCAATTTTGTATTTATAGGATAAGCCCCACTTAGTTCAATATAGTATTCTTTTTACTCATTGGTGAACTGGATTTGCTCATTTGTGTAAAACCATTTTAAAGTTTATGCTCCTAAGGGATATTGAGCTACAGTTTTCTTTTATTTTCTGCCACATCTGGTGATGCTCAGGGGTTACTCCTGGCTCTATATTCAGACATCACTCCTGGTGGCCTTGGCAGATCATATGGGGTGACAGGGATGGAACCTGGGTTGCCTGTGTGCAAGGCAAGTGCTCCCCCTGCTGGACTACTGCCCTGGCCCTCAGCTCCAGGGTTCCTGTAATTTCTTGATTACATGATTTTGGTATCAGGAAAAGATCGGAAAGTATTATATCTTTTATTTTCTGGAAGAGTAATACTTTTTTTCTAAAATGTTCAGTAAAATTCTCCAGCAAAATCCTTTGAACCAGGAGTTTGGTTTATGAGAAGGTTTTTAATTATGAATTAAATATCTAAAAAGAAATTTATATTTTTTTCACAAAAAAATTTTTCTAGTTTGTCTTTTAAGACATGTTTCCATTTCATCAAAGTTACCAAATTTATGGGGCTGGAGCGATAGCACAGCAGTAGGACGTTTGCCTTTCATGCGGCCGACCCGTGTTCGATTCCTCTGCCCCTCTTGGAGAGCCTGGCAAGCTACTGAGAGTATTGCGCCCACACAGCAGAGCCTGGCAAGCTACCTGTGGCATATTGGATATGCCAAAAACAGTAACAATAAGTCTCACAATGAGAGACGTTACTGGTGCCCGCTCGAACAAATTGATGTGCAATGGGATGACTGTGACTGTGACCGATACCAAATTTATGACCATAAAACCACCCAATTTTAAAAATCATGTGAATATCCATACAATCTGTAAATCTGTAGTTATGTTCCTATTTTCTTGCCTTATATTGGCAATTTGTAGTCTGTTTCTTTTTTCTTCTTTATTATGCCTAGAGATTTGCTGATCTTTGTAGAGAATACGATTTTCTCTCCCTTGATTTTTGTCAGTTTCTTGAATTCAGTAATGAATCATAAAAGAAGAGGAAGGAACGCACGCAGAGGAGAAGGTGACGGATGTGATGGCAGAGGCAGAGTGTGGAGGGAGGGATGTGTCCACAAACCAAGGCATGTTGGCCACCCCATGAGCTGAGAGAGGCAAGGGAGGATTCTCCCCTGAAATTTCAGAGGCATCACTGACCTGCTGACACGTTGGCATCAAGTTTCTGGCCTCCAAACTTTGAGAAAATGCATGCCAGTTTTCTAAGTCACAGTATTGTGGTAACTTGTTACTGCAGCCCCAGGGAACAAATGCAGGAAGACCTGGACACGTTCGCTTGCTCAGAACCCGCACACCATATGTGTAGCTCTGCTAATCTGTACTAGTAAGATGCACTGGGTGTGGGAACCCCGGTCCGGTCTCCTTGGTACTGGAAGGTACGTGTGAGCATGCTTCTTTCAAGGCATTAAGAGCCACTCTATACCTCAATCAGAAAAATTAAAATTAGGACTAGAGAGATAGTACACCAGGTCAGGCATTTACATTGCATGCAGCGGGTCCGGATGCCATCCCTGACACTGCCTACGGTCTGCCAAGAACCGTTAGCAGTGATTTCTGAGCACAGAGCCAGGAGTAAGCCCTGAGCAACACCAGGGGCCCCAAGCAAAAACTAAAATAAGTTAAAATGAGAGAAAAGGAAGTAATGGCGTATATAAAGAGTGAAATTCTATTCAGTCACGATAAAAGATGAACGTTTGCGTCTTCTGCAAATTAGTTGGAACTGGAGGGTGTCATATGAGTGAAGTGAGTCGGATGGACACAGAGTGTATCATGCTGAGTGAGACTGGAATGATCACACTCATTTGTGGGATATAAAAATCATATTAAGAGAACAATACCCAAAGAAAATACAAATGAGGGCCAGAGGGACTGACCCATGGTTCAAGAAGCTTAACACAGTTAGGACTGAGAGCTGGACACAGTTACCGGACAAGAACTGGATGCTGAGAGGAGTAGAATGATATACAAGACACCCTTTCAGTAAATTATTGCAAACTGTGGTGCCTGAAAGAGGAAGGGAGAGAGAGAAAGGGAGGGAGAGGTGAGAGACAGGGACAGACAGAGAGAGAGAAAGAGAGAGAGAGAAGAGAGACAGAGAAGTTGGCTTGGAGCGGAAGAGAAACTGGGGATATTTAGTGGTGGGAAATGGACACTGGCACAGCTGGGTGTTGAAACATTGTATCACTGCATCCGGATCATGAACAGCTTTGTAACTGTTTATCTCACAGGTATTCAATTTAAAAAAGAAAGTAAAAGATAAATAGCAGATGATCTCACTCCTATCTGGAGCAAAAACAACCAAAAAAGGAGCAGAAAACACACAAGAAAGTTGGGGGTGGAGAGGGTGGGAAAATGGTGTAGGGATTGGTGTCATTGGCGATCTGCAGCTATATCCTAAGGACACCACCATTCCTGTGAGCTACACAACCTCAGTTAAAATTTGAAAACTAAAGCCAAAGGAGACACTCCAGCTGAGTGTGAGGCCATCTTCTGGATGTCCCATCCTTCGTCAGAGAAGAAGCCGCCTGCTAACAGCCCCCACCCCATCCAGTGCCTGCTGGGCTCAGAACCCTCAGCACCCGCTCCTGGGCGCTTGGCTGGGCTCCTGCAGTGACCTCAGGATCCACACACCCTGTGTCCCTTGGCAGGCCTGGAGCAGTGACGCAGGCAGGAGGCAGCCCCTGGGCCACCTGGTCATCAGGAAGAAAAGACAGCAGCGGGGGCGGGAGCAGCCACCGTGACCTGCCGGGGGGTTCGCCCTGGAGCCAGACGGTTTCCTCCCACCATGGGCCCCGGGACCCCCTGCCAGTCTCCATCTTCCTCCTCGAGGTCTGCACACTGGCAGAGGGTGTGCTGTGTGGCCTTGAGGTGTCTTTGCAGCTCTGACCCGAGTGGGCAGTGGCTGAAAGAGAACAGGCTGTGTCAGAGACAGCCTGGGAGTCTGGTCTCTCTTGCTTTGTCCCCCTGGAGGCTGATGGCCCCAACCCCTCTTCCCTTTGAGGGCCCCACCGGTGGTCCCCAGCAAGCACCTATTTCAAGGGCTTCCACGTCCTTCTCCCACCTACTCGGCCACCAGAGCTACTTTAAAGGGGGTGGGCCCCATGACCAGAGGGACAGCACAGTGGTTTGGGGAGACTGCCTTTGCACTTGGCTGACCCGAATTCCATCCCTAGCACCCCATCTGGTCCCCAAGCTCTACCAGGAGCGATCCCTGGGCACAGAGCCAGGAAATAGCCCCAAACACGGCTAAGATGAGGGCCCCCAAAACCAAAGCAAGTGGCGGTGAACTGACCTCCCCGTGTCCCACGCACAGGTGAACTGCAGGTGGCGTCTCAACAAGTTCTCTGCTTTGCACCTGCAGAAACTCCCTTCACACCCTCCTGGCCCCACATCCCCAGCAGCGTCTGGGCCACCACCACAGCCAGCTAGTGCCTTGGAGTCCTGTCCCTTCCTTAGGCCCCCTCCTGCCACCGGGCTGGCTGGCTCAGACTCCTTAGGAGCTTAAGTGTTGCAACATATGTTGCAGTAAGGTTTGGTTAGACAGTCTGAGGCATTTAAGACATGCACACGAAAGAAATAACGTTTTCTGGGAGGATCCCATAACTGTCTCCGTAGCTGTTTGTGTGCTGTGGCGGGCCGGAGAGCAGCCTGTTCAGCCCCCTTTTATTAACTAGCTTGATGTTTTTACCAATGAGATTCAGCCACATAGGCAGAATATGCAAATTAACTTAGTCACTGGAAACAGTATCAAAGTCAGTTACAGAGCGGAAAGTATAGTCAGTTAAAGTAACAGTAACAGAAAAACAAGGTTTACATCCAAGCCTAGCTAGGCCTGAGATTATGGGATGTTGTACACCAACACATAAGGATGCAGGAGCCTATGCGGGATGGGGAGCCGGGCTGGGCCTCTCATGCTCTTGCACCCGAGAACCATGAGTGCTACTGGGACCCCCTGACTCCCACCCCCCACCCCAGAGGCCTGGCCATGTCCCACTAATGTAAGTGGAACTTACGCTTCATCCGTGCAGCTCATTCTTTGTACCTGCCTTTGAAATGACACTATGCTTGATGGATTGTTTTCCTTTTGGGGGAAGTTCAAATTTTGTAACACAGAGACATTATTATTCTCCTAGCACATGATTTCAAAATCCTATCATTCAAATTCACATAAAATAGAACATGTTATGTCTACTAATACCCTTGCTATCTAGATACACAGCTTCTGAATTGAAGAGAAATTTTAATATTTCTTTGGGGGGGGGTCTCCCAAATGGTGCACCGTGCAAACGGTGCTTAGAGGCCATCTGAGAGGCCTCCTGGAGATGCTTGGGATAACTCTATGGTTCCAGGGATGAAACTGGGCTTGTCTGCATGCAAAGGAAGGGCCTTAACCCCTGTGCTATCTCTCTGTGGCCAGGAAGGAACTTTCATGCATGGTGTGAGGTAGGGGTCTGACTGTTTCAGAGTGAAGAGCCTCAGTTTCCTTGTGCTTACTGCCGGGCTCTGTCTCCTGACCTTCTGATTGCACTGCCAAGTCAGCTTCACACTCTCGCAGATACTGCTTCAATATTCAATAGCACAGATGCTCAAACGCTTTATTTTTCAAAATCTTCCTGACTAATTTCTTGTATTTTTTTTTCTCTTCCAAATGGAGATCTAGATTTTACAGATCTGGGTGAGTTTGTGGGTCCACTGAGGCGCACTGCCTACTATGTGCTTCTATAGGCCCTTGGTAGTGCCTTTTGGCTCAGCCAGGCCTTCTTTCATGTCCTGGGGTCCCCTTGCTGGTCCCCTTGCTCGGCTTTCCTCCCAGAGGTCACGCTCTGCCTGCTGCCCTCAGCCCGCTCTCACATGCTCTGGCCTCACTGAAAAGGAACTGGGGAATCTCCCAGGGTTGCGGTGCATCCTGCAGGCTGTTGTAGGCGGAGACGGAATCACTGTTTCTGGTCCCAGGGTGATGGCGGCTGTCCTTCCACCTGCCTACACGAGGTAAAATACGTCCTGCCAGGCAAAGGGGGTTCTTTTTCCTGAGTTTGCGGTCATCAGCTGGGATGCCATGGCGGCCCCTCATCTGCCATCAGAGGGCCTCATCACTGGGCTTCAGGGAGAACAGATTCTGCACATGGTTATTTTATTTATTTCTCTGCCCTTTGCTCCACTGCATGCTCGCCCTGTTGGCTTCCGGGATGTAGGTCTTCCTCTTCCTTCTTCAGTAGCTCTGGCTCAGAGACCTGCATGGAGCTGTCTGTGCTCCCACCCACCCCATCCCCACCTAGGGACTGTGGGCACATTCTTGTTTCTCTAGTGAGGTTCTATAACCAAAGACATTTTACTAGGTTACCAACCCCCCCAGTTGTTTAAGGACCACACCTTGCAGTGCTCAGAAGGCTACTCCCAGTTCAGTGCTCGGCGACCCATCCTGGGGGTTCTCAGGGGACTGTGTGGTTGCTATTATCTGGACTCCTATGTGGCAAGCAAGTGCTCCAGCCCTCTGAGCCATCTCTGCAGCCCTCAGACATTCTCCTTTAAATATGACTTTCTCTAGGGCTGGAGTGATACTGCAGCAGGTAGGGTGCTTGCCTTGCATCTGACTGCTTTGGGTTTGGGGTTTGATCACCAGCATCCCGTATACTGGGGTGGGTAGATCAATCCCCCAACTTGGGGCTATTCCTGGGTCCTGCGCCTCTCAGAAGGGGCTGGTACGGAGGCTGGAGAAATCACTGGAGAAGGGGCCCCACCCCTGACCCTGAGCCCACCAAGAGTGATCTCTGAGCACCACTGGAAGTGGTCCGCCCTCTACCCCTAATCTATCTATCTATCTATCTATCTATCTATCTATCTATCTATCTATCTATCTATCTATCTGTCTGTCTGTCTGCCTGTCTGTTTATACATCTATCAATCTATCTATCTATCTATCTATCTATCTATCTATCTATCTATCTATCTATCTATCGTTTGCTTCCAGGAACCAGGGCAGGAGATGGGTGAACCTCGTGTTTGCGCTCCTCTAGTCATTTCTTTTTTGTGCTGGAATCTTGGGCCTGTGTTTCCGTGGGGCGCTAGGGCCCCTGTGTGGGGGGAGTAGCAGATACAGTAAAGGAATGAGGCCCCGAGGAGCAGATGCTGCTGGACTCCGGGAGTGCAGGAGACGTCGGATCTAATGACAAGTCACTGTCGCCCTCATCAATCAGTGCTTTGGTCAAGGTCAAGGTCAGAGATGACCTACAAGGGGCAGAAAGGGGAGGGCTGGAGAGGACAGTCAGGGCTCGGGGAGCAGGCGAGAGGGAAACAGTACTGTGTGGAGTGGAGCCAACTGTGGACATGGGTGGGCAGGTCACTCCCCCCACTTGGGGCTACCCCTGGGTCCTGCACCTCTGAGAAGGGGCTGGTACGGAGGCTGGAGAAATTAGCCTTTTTGGGGTAGTTTGTTTGTTTGGGGGGGAGGGGCCATATCCAGCAGTGCTCTGGGGTCACTCCTGCCAGTTCTCTGACCCTATGCAGTGCTAAGGATTGAACTGGGATTGACAGCATGCAAAGCAAGTGCCCTGCCCTGCGGTACTATCTCCCCAGCTGTGCTGGATAGACTATTACACCTGTCACTTGCACAGGGGGACCCGATTATTCAGCAGGTCTGGGTTCAAGCCCTCCAGCAAACACTGGGAAGCTGCAGGACCCCTGGGAAAGTGTCCCCCTTGGGAGCCCTCCCCCGATCCATAGACCATCCTTGGGTACCCATGAATTACACAGAACATGGGAGGGAAGTGGGTGTTCAGAAACAGGTGGCCCCTCTTGTTAGCTGAGCCCTCTCTCCTGGTGGAGAGACTGAGCAGAAAGGAGCCCCCCAGCGCCCACGCCCATTCCTGCATCCTGGGGTGGGGAGAGGGTCTCCGTTTTCCTCGTGGCCCCTGATTCTTCCTCACTCTTCTCACAGAGGAGCATTTGCTCTCAGCTGTCCGAGTCTCAGGGTGGTTCCCACAAACTCGGGACTGAGAGGGACTTGTGGGGGGGCCCTGCTGACTCTGATGTGTCCTGTCCCACTTGGTCTAGGAGGTAGCGAGTGGCACACGAGGAGAGCAGAGATGTTCAGTCCCAGGAGGAGCCTCCCCAGGTCGTTTCTGTTCCAGGTGGAGCAGCTTTCACGCCAGCCTACCCAGCCACCGCAAATCCACTTGCTCCACTTAGGTGGCCACCTGTGGGGGCCCAGAGGAGGACACAGGCGTGTCCCTCTTGCCCCCTGCAGACCACCCCACCCCCAGGGTCGTCTGCTCGGGTATCACTAACCTCAGCCGGGACAAACTGTTCCTCACTGTGGTTTCAAATTTGCAGAGGGTCCAGGCTAAACTTTCCGGGCCTGTCCTCACTCCTAAGGAATGCAGAAGCCGCTCAAGCCGCAGAGGGCGGGCTGGGCAGGCCCCTGGCTCCTGCTGCCCATCCTAAGCTCCTAGCCTCTCTGGGGTCTGCGTGAGCCCTGCCCCATTGCGTTGTAGAGTTGAACCTGAACTTCAGCGGGGCGGATGGAGACCCAGGCCCAGAGCAAGGCAAGTTGGAGAACTTCAGCGTGTGACTTGTTCTTTCCCCCAAATTCCTCTTTTCTTTTCCCCCCCTTATTTAATTTTTTTCCCCCGAAAACGTGTGATTTTATAAGCTTTTCTCTGCATGTATTAAACAAATTGCACAGCTGAATAGCTTTTCTTAAAACCTGGACATTCACCAAGAAGAAGTTTGCCAGCACAGACAATTACGCTTTCTTCCCGGAACAATGGAGTGACTGACTGGCACATTTGAAATGCAAGCGTGTTTTTTCATTCCTCTGTTCATCCTTCAAGCTGATAAACAGCAACAATAGGAAACAGCTGGGACAGGAAAACATTTGAGTTTGTATTTTCAAAGCAAGCAAGAAAGAAACCCGTCAATGTGGGCCAGATCCCGTCTTCCGCCGGAGGGCGAGCCGGCATTTGGGGAGGAAAAATACTATACATATTTCTAATCAAACATTACATATGTATTAATGTGCAGCTGGTGCATTGTATTCTGAGGATCGGTGTGGGGCGGGTGTCTCCCCGCACCCCCCCACCCCCACCTCCCAACGTCACCCGCCTTGTTCCTCTAATATGTCTTGTCTGGAAGGCTGGCATTGTTCTCAAACTGACATTACTTTATGGAACCCAGAGCCGTGCACATTATTTTATAGGAGTCACGGAGACAATTGCTCCTTGAGCGCTCCTGGTCCCTGTGACGTAGGTGTCATCGGAGCCTTCATCGCCTTTCTGGGACCAGGATGGCTGGGCCAATAGAGTCGTTTTTCAGCAGGTGTCTTGGGGATACTGCACCTGGGGGCGGTCCCTGCTACCTTCTGCTACCTTCAATGCCACCCCCCGGCCTCGGATAGTGGGGTGCTTCCGTCCCTGGGACACGGAAGGCCTTGGCTCCTACCCACAGGCCTGTGACTTGGCGAATCGTGAGATAAATTTATGTTGATGTTTATTGGGATGAAACTTGCCGGGGCCTTTGGTGGGGAGCAGGGGCTGCATCTGTTCATTAGGTGGGGACGCTCACCTTGTCCATTTCCATCGAGCACGGGCGGGTGCGATCACTTTATCATCATTTGTCAGCAACCTCGACAGGTTTTACTCAGCGCTGATTCCTCCTGGGGCCGGCTGTCATAACTTCATTGGCTTTAAGGAAGCAGCGGAGTCCCCGAGGTAATCGTCTGATAGATCTACTTTGCTTTAATATTGGTAATATGTTAAATGTAAGGGAGAGAGACTGAGACATGAACAACGCCAGACGCGCAAACGCTCCTTCCACCGTTTCACCCCGTCGGAAACTCTGCTTCCATCCATCTTTGGAAATCCCAGTCAGACAGAGCACGGGGCGGGTGGGGGCTGGTCTCTGAGAACGGAGAAATTGGAGTGGAGACTTCAGCCTCCCTCGGAGGGGTTCTTTTCCTCCTTCTTCTTTTTTGATTTTTTTTTTTTTATCTTGAAGCTCCACAGAATTCAGTGGGGTTGGAGGGGTGGGGATGTGGGCATTTAGTGGGGGAGGGGCAGTCTAGATCCCTCTTTGGGCCTCGGTCTCCCCATCGGTGTGCTGGAGAGGCGAGACTCTCATGTCCAGATTCACTCTGGGGCCCAGGGCAGTTGTCCAGATAGCCAGTGGGGGGTGTGGCCAGGTGGAGCTCTGACCTGCAGCCCAGCATGGCTGCTATGACACAGGTGCAGAGAACAGGAGCCTGGACTTTAATAAGACAAACTGGAATTTTGAACGCTCAAACTCACTGAATTTTTTGTTTTGTTACTGAACTTTTAAAAAAATTGAAATGACCCTGCTCTGATGCTAAAAGGGTCTCCTGGCTTTGGTGGGTGGTGATGAGTGACGGTGAGGGTGTTCCGGAAGGGTCTCTTCTCACTCTGGCGTCTATGGCAGATGCCCAGCCACCTTTGTTTGACAGGTGAGGGAGCGAAGACCCGGTAGTTCTGCCTCGGGCCACCCATCTGTCTGTGGATTCTGTGGGTTCTGACTGAGGCCCCGAGATCTGCTTCCCGGACGTGACAGGGACTGTCTACTGACAGGGACCTGCCCCAGTGGAGGATGAGGCTCCTGCCCGAAGGTCACGCATGGAAAAGGTCAACTTACTTCAAGGCTGCAATTAGAAAAATGCCACGGTGCTACTTACACAAACACACACGCACACACACACTTTCTGGAATTTTCCACTTTGGTACAATCCTTGTCCTTTAAAATCATCAGGTACCCTAAAGGATCAGGGAAGGGCTCAGAGATCCTTCGACCATTATGACACACCGTCACTGCTGGTCAACACTGTCTCAGGACAAGCCAATTATGACTGGACACTTACCTGAATCTTGTTAGATTTTTCAATAATGTTTGTAGAATTAGTGTTTGGTGAATAAAACCTTTGAATGTAGGGTTCTTTGTGTGTGCGCCACTGAACATGCTGAATTCCCGCCTCCCCCTGCCCCCACCCAGGCTTGATCTCCTCACACTTTCTGTGGTGGCCCAACACACTTGTGTACTGACACACTTGTGGTTCAAACACACATGTGGCTCAGCACATACATGTGTGAACATACTTATATGTGGACCACCACATGAACACACACATGTGGGCCAATATGCATGTGCTAGTATGCTTACATGGGGACCAACACATATTTGCAGATACACTTCTATGTGGACTGATGTACAAATAGGCATACTTACATGTGCACCAGTTACATGTGCACCCACACATATTTATTCGCACATTTCTACTAACATATATGTGCAAAAACACATTTACATTTAGTGTACAAATAAACATACTTATAGGTAGACCAACAAGACCAACACACGTGTGTACACCAAACATGGGCAACACACACTCTTACCTGTGCTTGAATATACTGATGTTCACATGCTTACACAGAATTCCATGTGATTGCATGTGCATGTGTGATGTGGTTCTGAGATGGCCCAAAGGGGAGCTTTCACGGTGCCCCTTGGTGATCCCGAGTCCTTCCCCAGTTTTAGAAGTATTGACTGGAGGTTGGGGAGCTGGGCCTGCTGCATCTGTGTCAGGGTCTGCAGCTGCTCAGGGCATCAGCCCATCACCAGGTACCCAGGACAGAGGGGACAGGGTGGAGGGTGGGCATGGGCCAGGGTGGTCTTCCAGGGGAGCCCTCCTGCTGTGCCCAGTTCCACCTACAGTGCATCAGGAGGCACCTCCCCAGCCTTGCAGGTGGGCAGACGATGGGAGCTGGGCTTTTCTGGGATGAGAGCAGAAGCCCGACCACACAGCCTCGCTTCCTCTAACCCATGTCCGGGATGCCTCAGAAAAGGGAGGGCCCCTCTCTGGTACCCAACCCACTCAGGTGCCACCTGCCCTGCTGATTTGTGCCGGAAACAGCAGTGCCAATGCTCAAGGGGGACCTATGAAGGCTCTGCTCCCAGAGGTTGCCTGCAGGAACCGCTGATCTCTCTGGGGGCAGCTGAAGGGGGTGAGTGCCCATGGCCCATTGCCCCCTCACTCTGCCTGACTTTTCACTGTGGGAACATCCAACTGAAGTGATGGATTTTCAGATGCAGGAAGCCAGGAGGGGCTTCTAGGCCAGTGAACCCATTTGTGATGCCAGGATGGAGCTGTGGAAGGAGGAGCAGATGAAGGGGCAGGGAGACGGCCAATACCCAGGATGGCAACTCTGGCGGAGGAAGCAACCTGACCTTGACTAGTTCTGGGCCTCTGTGCCTGGTAGACCCTCTGGAACCCTGGCCAGGACTCTATGCTGGTATATCTTTAAGGTCTTGGTCCATTTCTCGGAGTGTGTAGCTGAGGTCAGAGACATTAAAGTAACACGCGGAAGCTTCCACCGTAGGGAAGAGTCAGCTTATGAACCAGGGCTCTCTGGTCCCCAGCATCCTTCCAGGGCCCACATGAGCCCATGTACAATGCCTTCTGCACCCCCTCTGGGGGCTGCCTCTTGCAGTAGCTGCCTGGTCCTCCTACAATCTCCCTCCCACAGCCAAAGCCGTCCCTCTCTCGGGTGGGGAGAGCCCCCGGCCTTTCCCAAGACTTTGTCATTCGTGGGAGGAGAGAAGTTGGGAGCGGCTTGGCGGACTGTCCTGGCTTTCAAGGTTATCCAGATAGCGCGCGGGCCTCATCTGCATGACGCGGCGGCCCGTGGCGGGGCAGCGCGCCCTGGCGCACAGATAAGGTCTGGAGGCCCAAGTTTCGGGGTTGTACCTGCATTATCACGGGCTTCCTTAAGCTCGGATGAATATGTAAATCTCTCACCGCTCGGTGGCCACGGGGGCCGCCTCCGCTGCCGCCACAATTCCGAGGGTAAAATTGATTAATATTTGTTTTCAAAATGACACGCGGTGATGTATGGGTTCTTTTACCACTTAAATTAATACTTTAAAGAGATGAATGGTCTCTACAGAGGGTGTTAAAGTTCAAGCCTAGGGAATTTGCATATTTATATTACAGCCAACCGATAGTAATTGTGGGAGAGGTCTCTAATGCCTTTCGTTTGTCATTTTCAGCGGATGCACTTCAGCCGGGGACCTCATTAACTCCTGAAGCTTCGGTCCCGCGGTCCTCGGACTCAGGAGGCCACAGTCCTGCCTCTGAGCGGTGTCCTCCACCCTCCAGGCTGAACCCCCTTCAGGCCCGGGCACCTGTTTGGGGGGATGGAGACGGGGAGACAGGTGGCTGGTGCCTATTGAGCCCCAGTTTATCTCGGATCCCTCCTGAGTTCTAGTCTCCCGCTCCCTACCCCGTGCGACATTTCACCCCATTCCCCTCCTCTCTCACCAGGCTCTTGCCCTGTGGGGGTCAGCGGTTGCTTTCTTATATTTCTTTTTCGATGTTGGGGATTGAACCTGGGGCCTTACGTATGCAAGGCAGATGCTCTACACCTGAGCCACATCCCCAGTCCAACGGCTAGAGGCTTCTGGGCTGATACCAGCCCGGGTCCGGAGAAGGTGTGGTAGGCAGAGAATAGCAGCTCCCTGTCAAGCAGGGGGCGCTACAGGCAATGGGAGCACCAAGGCTGGGGCACACAGGCTGTGTTCTGGGGCACCCCTAGGCTCCTCCTTCTGGTGCATTTCCTTTTCTATTCCCTTTCTCTCAAAGTCAGCCCAGTCAGGCCTCTCTTGGTCCCCTCAAGAGCACCTGGACTCTCCCTTCCCAGATCCTCCTTTTGGGGTCACGGTGCTGCGTGCTGAGGCCCCTGGCACAGTCTGCACAGTGAGTGCTGGCCCCAGGACCTGTGTGTCCTCACCCATCTCCATGTCCCCTGTCCTCGCCTCCTGCCCGGCCCTGCTCAGCTGCTGGCCTAGCTGGAAAGGCCCTGAGCAGGACGGTCACTTCAAACCCTGGTCCCTCTTTCTTTCCCAAGTAAGAATGAAGCCCCTGCCCACGACCCACAGGGAGCTGCATGCCTGGCCTCTTCCTCTCTGACTTCCTCTTGCTTTCCCCGCCTCCCGCTGGCCTCCTGCTGGCTCCTGTACAAGCCAAGCAAGTCTGCTTCAGGCCTGTGCATTGTTACCTGATCCCTTTCCAGGGACTCCCTCCAGCCCCACTTCCCTGGGGTGAGCCAGCCCCTCAATCCTGTCAGAGCCTTACTTCCTCTTACCACTGTTCCACCAACACCTTCTGTCCTATTCGCCACACACGGCTCTTCTATACCACAGGGAAGAGTCAGCCCAGTCCGGGTGCTCTGGTCTCCAGCATCCTTCCAGGGCCGAGATGAGCCCCATGTGCTCACTTCAGAGGCTGCTCCTGCAGCTGCCTGGTCCTCCAGGCTGGTGGAAAAGACCCCTGAGACGTCTCCCTCTGGTTGTTGTACTCAGGACCCCATGACTGAAGGGGTCTACTGTGTTGTTCTACTGTGTTGTTGTTTCTCCATAGTCAGTCCTCCTCTGCCACATGAGGCATTTGTTACCTGCTGCTTGTCTCACCTCTGGAATGGGCACTCCTTGAGGGCAGGCACTTGACTGATTGAGGCTCAATCCACCATGTAGAATAGTCCCTAGAGCTTGGTAGACAACAATGTGTATTGGCTGGCTGGTTGGCTGATGGATGAATGGGAAGATGGAAGGGCAGATGGAAGGATAGATGTGGTTGGTGGGTGGGTGGATGGATGGAAGGAAAAATGGAAGGGTTAGTGAGTGGGTGAATGGATGGATGGGTTGGTGAGTGACTGGTTGGATGGATGAAAGGATGAAAGGAATGGATGAATAGGTTGGTGGCTGTGTGGATGGATGTCTGGATGGGTAAAAGAATAGGTTTTTGGGTGGATGGATGGACAGGTGGGTGGGTGGGAGGGTAGATGGGTGGGTGGTAGGGGTGGATGGGTGAATGGGTGGGCTCAAGAGTGATATTGTGGTGTCCCTGGAACCTGGCTGGGGGGCAGAGTCGACTAACTTCCCAATAAGTTATCTGAGCATGGGTCCCTGCTTATCAAGGCTTTGTACTTGGCTTAAAGTTGTGCTCTCTTGAAACTTAATAATCTTTGAGCAAGGGGATCTGCATTTTTATTGCATACTAGCTTCCGCATTTTCAAAGCAGAGCTCTCTGCAGTTGAACTGGGCTACATACACACAAATGGACGGATGGACAGACAGATGGAATGAATTCTTGCCCTGCCTGACATTGGAGAAGTGGCCCCCTCTAGATTCGTGAGCAATAACAGGTGGTTGTTAGATAAGCCACTGAATTTTAGGGTGGTTTGCTATTGTGGCTCAGATAATTGGTGCATGACTGGACTTTACCAGACACTTGATGGCACAGGAGTAAATGGCCACTTACTGGCACGTCATTGCTGGTCCAGCTCAGACCCCGTGGGGTATGTGGATAGAGGAAAAGGCTGGAGGAAGGGAGGCAGACTGAACTCTGCTCAGACTTTACCCTGGGACCGGTATCTAAGGGACGAGCCATTCGTATGTCCTGCACCCAGTTTTGCTGGCGGCCCTGGAGCTTCTGGGAGGAGGTGACAGGCTGTTGACCAGGGAAGGGACATTGGGCATGAGCTCACTGGGGAGGTGATGATGAGGGATGGATTCTTCGTCCAAGGAGGGAAAGATTGTTCTGAAGGTTGGGAGCAGGGAGAAGGCAGGGTAGGGCTGGTGACTGTCTCTTTCACTTCACTGAGCGAGGACAAATTGTGATGACTCCCAAGGGCAGAGGTGGCTGGTCACAGACCTGCGTCGCACTTGTCTGATATGGATAGGATGAGCCAACCCCCAGAGTGGGAGCTGTGGGTACAGGTTGTTCATGTCCCCGGTCGGATGGTGGGTACAACACACAAACGTGGGGACATGGAAGAGTAAGCACACAGACACACACACACACACACACACACACACATACACACACTCACAAAGACACACCACTCATGAGGACATGAAGAGGAGTATGTTTTGCAGCTTACATCTAGCACACACTTGCACACTCATAGATACATACACCACCACACACACGTGGGGACACAAAAAAGTGAGCATGTGGGGCAATTTACACTCTAACACACACATGCACACACATGGACAAGCACACACAACAACACCACACACACATGGGGACATGAAGAGTGGCATGTGGGACAGTTTACACCTTAACACACACACATGCACAAACATAGACATACACACCTCACCACACATACACTTGGGGACATGGAAAAGTGAGCACATGGAGCAGTTTACACCCTAATATACACACGCACACATATAGACACACAACATGTACATACTATTGTACACACACAATACACACATGTTAATAGGACACAAGGCCAGGGGCACTTTTTATTTAAAAATTCATTTAATGCATAAAAGTCTGTCCTAGGACCCTATTACCTGCAGCTGCCACACTGGTGTGTGTGCAGGTTTGCCCTCAGTGGACGTGGCCTGGCTGTGATCATTGCTGACACCCCTGAGAAAAGGTGGGGTGACCATGATCCTCTCTGCAGCCCCCGGCGGGCGCTCTCCCTTCTATACTGAAACGTTCAAATCAACACAACCATGTGGTCACGGCCACTTTCTCGGTCCCTGTGATCTCGGTCAAGGCCTGGCGCTCAGGTGAGGCCCTTCTGTCCCCCTTCTCCTGCCCAGTGCCAGCTCCTGTCCTGCAGGCCTTTTTCTCACCTTGATGTTCAGCGGCTCAGGGCAGAAGCTTCATTTGAATGTGCCCCATTTGAGTTTGTCAGATTATTGTTACTATATTATTGTTACTATGTTTCATGTCTCTCTTTGCGATACTGTGATATTATTGTTTTAAACTTGTAATGCTACTCAATACCCCTATTGCAAACCACAACACCCCAAAGGAGAGAGAGAACAAAAGGGAATGCCCTGCCACAGAGGCGGGGTGGGGTGGGGTGGGGTGGGGATGGGATTGGGGCGTGGGAGGGATACTGGCTTCATCGGTGGTGGAGAATGGGCACTGGTGGAGGGATGGGCTCTCGAACATTGTATGACAGAAACACAAGCACGGAAATGTGTAAATCTGTAACTGTACCCTCACGGTGATTCACTAACAATGATAATAATAATAAAAAAAAAACCTTGTAATACTACTGCTTCGGATCCACCACCAGAACACCAGGCCCTGGATTATATTCAAATGACACATCAGAAGGAAGCCCAGATCTGTGGTATGTGTGAGGGCACCCTCTCGGGCGGTGAAGTGTGGTATACACCCTAATATACTCAAGACTGCATTGTTGGCTGAAACAGCAGGGTTGGGAGGTGGTATACACCCTAATATAGGCCTTTGGGTCACCTGCGCAGGCCCCGACCCTGAAGCGTGCCCGCCTGAATGGTCTTCAGCTGAGTGCTGTGAACAGTCCAGATTTCCCGGGCTCCAGTTCCGGTCTCAACCTCGCTGGGTCTCCTGGTTCCTGATTATACCAAGAGAATGGAGCTCCTGTTTCCCTGGTCTGGGCCTTTCTGTGATGTCATGCCCAGCAGCCTCCTCGCCCTCCCTTTGGCACGCCAACCTGCAAAGAGCACTGAGCAAGCATTCCCTGAGAGTGAGCCTGGAACCACGGCCCTTCCCTGCCCCTGAGGGCTGGGTTGGGGCAGGTGTAGCTGTCTCATCTGCACATACCTGCACCATTCTTCTTCTTCTTCATCATTATTGCTGTGCTTTCTCCACCTGCTTGTGACCTCGATGGCATGAGGTTCTCAAGAGCTGGCCCTCTGCCATTCTGTCTCCGGAGTGCTCGACTCATAGGTCGGTTCTAGGATGAGACAGGGCTTTGTCAGGAGTTGTCGTTTAAACGTCACCATTAAGTGGTAGCTTTCAGGGACCTTTGTAACTGCACACGGGATACTGCAGCAGCAACCCCTAAAAATAATAGGCAAAACATGGTCATTGACAATCTTTAAGGTTTGTTTGTTTGGGGACCACATCTGGCATTGCTTGGGGTTCACTCCTGACACTATGCTCAGGGATCACTCCTGGCAGGCCTCAGAACCCCTGATGTGGTACGGGAGTATCGAACCTGTTCAGTCACATACCAGGCAACCATCTTATCTGCTTACTATCACCCCGGCCTCTAATCCTTTGCATCTGAGAGTCAACGCACTTTTTTCCCTTCTAATTGAATCTCCGTGAGATAGTTACCAAGCTTTCTTGTTTGAGTTTCAGTCATACAATGATCAAACACACATCCTCCACTAGTGTGCATTTTCCACCACCAATATTCCCAGAATCCCTCCCTCCAACCCCATTCCATCCCATTCCGTGCCTCCATGACAGGCACCTTCCTTCTTACTCTCTCTCTAACTTTGGGGCATTATGGTTTGCAATACAGATACGGAGAGGCTACTATCTGACAGCAGGTAGGACATTTGCCTTGCAGGAAGCCGACCCGGGTTCTATCCCCGGCATCTCATATGGTCCCCCGGGCCCTGCCAGGAGTAATTCTGAGTGCAGCATCAATGCACTTGGCGAGACTTTCATAGTCCTATGTTCAAAGACCATTTGAAACTGGCTCTCCCCAACCACCGCCCCCACCACCCCTCCTACCGCCCCCCTCCCCCATCAGGAGGGCACATTCCCACAGAACAGACCTTTGAGTGAGAAGCTGGACAGCCCCTGCTGACTCGGTGTACCATGGGGTTCAAGATGTTTCCACACCACCTCCCGACCCTGTTGTTTCAGCCAACAATGCAGTCTTGAGCGTCCTGTCCTTGGGTCCTTCCCCGCCCTCTCTCTGTCTCTCAGAGAGCTTGCATGCCAAGGTGCTTGTTGACCCCTAGCTTGAGAACAGCTCACATCATTCTGCTCCTCCACGATTAGAACAGTCCCACAGAGGGGCTGCGGCTCTGCCTCCATGCAGGGTACTGGCCCGGCATGTGTGAAGCTCTGGCTTCGATCGTCGGCACCTCCCTCCCCCAGTCTAAAGAAAAGAAAAATAGAACAAGAGCAGCACAGTGGGGTCCTCCTGGGAAGCTTTCTGCAGGCACAGAGTCATGATTTTCTTTTCTTGCTTCTTGCTGACTCTGGGCAGAGCTGGGCTCGTGCTGCTTGGTGCACAGATGTCCCCTTTGCACTCACCCTGTCCTTTTTACTTGCTGTCCCTCTCACACTGTTCCTGCTCACAGCCAGGAACCGGTGGATTTGGCTCTTGGATCTCTCCCTCCCTAGAGCAAAGGGACAATGAGCCCTCCAGCTGCTGGCCCTGGGGAATGGGGAATCGGGCAACTGTCCCTGATCCTTCTTGCTCTGTTCAAGGGGCAGGTCCGTCCCATCCTGGTGTATGATGTGAAGCTGGCAGGAGGGGGTGTGCTGTGTCACCGTGCCTGCTCAGGCCACAGCAGGTTTCTTGGAGTGGGGACTGGGTGAGGGTGGCAGGTGGGGAGGCCAGCTAGGCTGTCAGAGCCCTCGGCAGGAGGCGTGGGAGGATCATGCGTTCTGCGGTGTCCCAGCACCAGCTCAGGGCTGGTGTGGAGCCGGGCTCCAGGATTATTGAAGGAATCTTTGAGGGACAAGAGGAAGCTTAGGGTTTGCCAAGTGCAATTCAAGGAGCAGAGCAGCAGGATGAAGAGGGAAAGAGGCACTGGGCAGGGACCTCACGCAGCAATGACGGGTAGGTGCGAGTTGCGGTTTCTGTCTAACCCTGGTGCCTGTGGGGTTGATGGGGCGGTTGCCTGCCTGTTTATACATGTAGATCACATGTTGACTGTTCATACATGTAGAGAACATGTCATGGTGGGGGACTAGTCCTTAATTCTCCTGGAGGGCAGGGAAATCCTCTTCGACGTTCACTCTCTGATACCCCAGATCAAGCTCTGGGTTGGGGTACAGTCCCTGGAGATGGTGAAGTCATGAGATAAGGCAGGAGTAGGCCATTAATATTTTCTATGGATTTTAACACATTAGCCCTGACACAGAGGATGCGACCCATTTTGAATAAACTCTGATGGACATTCTCGAAGTAAGGGTCAGACTTCATTTCCTGCATGGAGATAGTCATTTTTCCTGCTTCGCTGCCTTGAAAAGATGTTTTTATCCCCTGTTGGCTGGTCTGGGTGGCATTGTTGGAAATCAGTTGACCAGGAAAATGGCATAGGTGGGAGATCTAGCTCACACCTAGCAAGTGTGAGGTGGGTTTGATCTCTGACACTGCCTGTTCTCAGAGCACCACCGCCAGCATCCTGGGAACCCCTGAGCACCTCCATGCTGGGGGCCCAAACACTGAGCCAGCCGGCCCACAGGATGAGGATGGCAGGGCTAGAGTGATAGTACAGACTATAGGGGTTGCCTTGCATGTACTACCCTGGGTTCGATTCCTAGTATTGAATATGGTCTCCTGAGCACTGCCAGGAGTGATTCCTGAGTGCAGCCTCAGGACTAACTCCTGAGCACTGCCAGGTAAGGTCCATAAATAAAGAAACAAAACAAACTCATGTATAAAAAAGTCGGAGTGCTGCTTCAGACTTCAGCGGACCCTGGGGTGGCCTCTTGAAAAGAACTCAGCTCATCATGGATGTAGGAGCTCGTTTCTGGACTCTCAGCTTTGTTCCTTTGATCTCTGTGTGTCTGTTCCCCACTGTGTGGATTCTTATAACTTTGAAGTAAGGTTTGAGATTGGGAAATCAGCATCCCACCTTCTCTTTCCTTTTTTTCTTTAAGGTTGTCTTGGTTATACACTGTGGTCCCTTGTAACTGTTTATGAGTCTATATGTGGTGCTTAGATTTCAATGCGTGGGAGGAAGTCCTCGCAGTTTCTGATGCTTATGGCTCTAGTGGTAAGTCAGCTTGGGGACATGGCCACTCTAAATACATCTTCCAGCCTCTGTATGAAGGATTTATTTTTTTCAATTATTTAATCTTTAATCGCTCTTCATGATGTTCTGTAATTTTCAATGTGAAGGTTTGTATTTCAGTTAAACGGATTCCTGTCTTATTGGTTTTGATGCTATTATTAAAACAGTTGCTTTAAAGTTTTTATTTTGGATTATTTATTGCAAGGTTATAGCAACAAAGTTGATTTTTATGTATTGATTTGGTGACCTTTATTTTACTCCCACATTACTTCTAATAGCTCTTTAGTGGATTCTGTGGAATTTTACATGTGTAAGATCTTGCCACCCATGAGCAGAGATTTGCTTCTTCCTTTCCCATCAGTGTGCCTCTATTTCTTTCCCTTGCCTAGTTGCCCTGTGTAGAATCCCCACAGTAATTCTGAGTGGAAGTGGCAAGAACAGAGTCTGATTTGCTCTTAATCTTTGGAGGAACACACCCAATCTTCAGCATTAGGAACCAGGTTAGCAGGGAGTGTTTTGTAGATACCCTTTACCAGGCTGAGGCAGTTTCCTTCTATCCTGAATTTGTTGAGTGTTTTTATTGGGTAAGGATGTTGGATTGAGCAAATGCATATTCTGTGCTGGTTGAGATGATCCTGTGAGTTTTGTTTTTATTCAATCACTTTGATGTTTTGCATTCATTGATTTTCAAATGTCACACCAATCCCTTTTGGTCCCGGTATAAACATTTTCATATGACACTATATTAAGTTTAATATTTTTGTTGGGAAATTTTATATCCATATTTATGAGCGACTTCTTTTCTTGTGACATTTCCTCTGCTCCCTGAGAACTCTTTAGACTTCATATCAGCCATTCATGCCCCCTGGAGTGGCACCAAAGCATCTTTGCAACCATTTACACAAGAACCCAGGGCGACAGGACCCTCTGGTATTGGCTGAGTGCTTGGCTTTTTCTTCCCACCCATATTTTCTTATTTCATCCTGCCAAACACATTGGTAAGTGTTATCTAGAACGATGCCCATTTTAGAGATGGAAAAACCGTACCCAGTAGATTATTGGACTATCTCCTCATGCTTTATTTAATTTGTTGATCTGTAGTTGCAGTTCTAGGGGGTCTTGCCCCAGGCCTCACCCATTTGGATCATGTGCTCTACCACAGAGCCACATCGTAGGTCCAGGAATAGATGCTTTTTGATGAGGCCTCATTGTATTGGAAGTACACAATGCATCGAATCAGATTCCTAGGTTGACCACCTATGCCCCAAAGAGACGGTCATAGAAGGCAAGGCCTTTGGGAGGTATTGGGGCAGCAGGGTGGGGCAGGAGTAAAATTCTTCTCTCCCTGGTCCCTGAGCCTTGTGGGATTACAACAAGACAATGTCCGTCTGTGCAGAAATGGCCTCTCATCAGACTCAGAACATGCTGGCACCCTGATGTTCGACCTTATAGCTCCCAGAAGAATTGATTCCCCATGAGAAACACTTTCTGTTGTTTCTCATCACCCAACCTGTAGCATCCTGCTCTAGCACCTCTCAGGTGCTGACACCAGAATAATACATCAGACATCCTCGCCACCCCACCCCTGCTGCTTCCCCTCCCCAATTTGCTTCTAGTTAGTTTTTTCTCAAATAAGGAATTACAAAGAATGTTCAAGCCTGTTCAACTCCCCTTTCCCCCCAACTCCCCAGAGACCACATTTCACACAATTTTGGCGGCTAATCTTCAAGTGGAACATTTTTGTACTGTGCTTTGTGTAAATATGTATCTAAAAATTGCATGCACTTTTTGGCATTTATGTTATTAATAATTTTTATTTCATACACACAAATATTTACATAGCTGCATGAGAAGTTTTTAGGTTATTAGTTATATTACAAAATGGGATCACTTTGTACGTGCTTTCTTGCTTTCTGCTTTCTTTGCTCATTAACATCTTTAAGAAATTCCTCTGAGTCACAGCTCTATTTTTTTTTTTTTTTGCACAATATGGATGTTATCTATCCATCTGACTCCATGGATTTTTTTTAAGTGTCTTCTCAGAGTGAAAATAGTGTGATGAGCATGTACATATTCTTAGATGACAGTGCTTTAATTTTATTTTAAGTCTATTGATGCGTATTTTTAATTTGTTAAATTTCATAGTTCCCCTTCCCGCCTTTTAACCCAAAGGAACTATAACCGAATTTTTGTTTGCTTGCACATTTGGTTTTGGTGCTCTCGTGCTTAGCTGTGGAGTTTACGCACACTTGATCATAGTGTGTGGGGCAGGGGGCCATTGGCAATGCTGCCAGGATTGCACTTGGCACATGGGGGCTGTGCCAGGCCTTGAACTCATGGCCTCGTGTCTGCCAGGCAGATGCCCTACCCCGAGCCTCAGCCCCAGGCCCCTATTTATATAAAGTTTTTCCAGCAGAGTGTGTGCCAGAGCAAGGGATATTTTTACATTAAAATAGCTGTTGCTGGAATGTAGTCCAAAGAGGCCAGAAGATTCGCATTCCCCCGAGATGGAAACTAGGGCGCCCACTCGGCCACTGGGTCCCTCCTGAAGGCAGACCTTTGTCCCTCTGATGGCTCAGAGTCTCTGTCTCAGGGCTGCATGGTCTGAATCCCCGGGGCTGGGGGATAGTTTCCTGGGTTTATGGACCTTTTGAATTTTCCTTCTGGGATCTGTTTATTTCAGTTCTGGCGGGGTGTGTGTGTGTGTGTGGGGGGGGTGTCTAGCCCAGGGCCTCACACATGTGAAGCATGTTCTCCACTACTGAGCGACATCGTCGGGCCAGGAACAGATGCTTTTGATGAGGCCTCATTATAAGTGCACAACCAACGGCATCAGATTCCTGGGCTGACCGCCGAAGCCCGAAGGAGATGGTATCTCTTCGGTATCCTGATGTAAAGCTAAAAAGCAATTTGTTCTACTTCGAACCTCTCACTGGAATATTATAAATATTAATTACTCGCACTCCGTAATACAAATATTTCCCTTCTATCTATTATTTATCTAAATAGATTTTTATTAGTTTTCTGATGCCAATAAAAGCTTTGAATTTTTCCACAATGAAAAATAGTTTGGTGGTAAAAATTATTTTAATTTTATAGCTTTGGGGTTTTTAGACTTGAGACAATGTTGTGTTTCCTTTTGAAGAAGTTAAAAATACCAATAGGGTATAACCAGAGAGATAGTACAGCAGGCAGGGCACTTGCTTTGCACAGGGTCAACCTGGATTTAATCCCTGGCACTATATATGGTCCCTAAGTCCCACCTGGAGTGATCCCTACACACAGAAGCAGGAGTAATCCTTGAGCATTACCAGGAGTGACAGCTACATGGGATTGACAGTTGACATCTGCAAGGGTGTTTTTAGATGAGCTGGATACTTTATTATTATTATTTTAGGTTATTATTATTTTTATTTTGTTTTTATTGAAGAACTGTGAGATACAGTTACAAAGCTTTTGTGATCAGGTTTAAGTCATACAATGTTCCAACACCTTTTGCTCCACCAAGTGTTCATTTCCCATCACCGATATCCCCCAATATCCTCCATATTCCTCCTACCACCCCCAGCCTCCAGCCTGACTCCTTCCTTCCTTCCTTCCTTCCTTCCTTCCTTCCTTCCTTCCTTCCTTCCTTCCTTCCTTCCTTCCTTCCTTCCTTCCTTCCTTCCTTCCTTCCTTCCTTCCTTCCTTCCTCCCTCCCTCCCTCCCTCCCTCCCTCCCTCCCTCCCTCCCTCCCTCCCTCCCTCCCTCTCTCTCTCTCTCTCTCTCTCTCTCTCTCTCTCTCTCTTTCTTTCTTTCTTTCTTTCTTTCTTTCTTTCTTTCTTTCTTTCTTTCTTTCTTTCTTTCTTTCTTTCTTTCTTTCTTTCTTTCTTTCTCTTTCTCTTCCTTCCCTTCCTTCCTCCCTCCCTCCCTCCCTCCCTCCCTCCCTCCCTCCCTTCCTTCCTTCCTTCCTTCCTTCCTTCCTTCCTTCCTTCCTTCCTTCCTTCCTTCCTTCCTTCCTTCCTTCCTTCCTTCCTTTCTTCCTTCCTTCCTTCCTTCCTTCCTTCCTTCCTTCCTTCCTTCCTTCCTTCCTTCCTTCCTTCCTTTCTTCCTTCCTCCCTACCCTTCTCTCTCTCTCTTTCTCTCTCTCTCTCCTTCCTTTTGGGCATTATGGTTTGCAATACAGATATCGAGAGGCCGAGATGGACACTTTAATGGGCAGCTTCCCCTCCACAAGAAAGGTGGATCATATCCAAGCTGAAGGAACAAAGAACAAAGGAACAGACCCTCCCCAAGTGAGGGAGAATTCTCTAGCTAACTGCCATCAGCTTGCTGGGTCTTCATCTGTGCCCTGGGTCTACCAGCCCACATGGAAGTTTGGGCTTACAGCCTAAATAATGACAAAATCATGTAGAAAGGGCCCTGTTTGCCTCCATAAAAATGTGTCTGCTGGATTCCAGAGCTGCAGCGGGGTGTGTCCTAGAGTCACCATCAAAGGGACAGCCAGGGAACTCCCAGGGTGGACCCCTCCTCTGGCAAGAGTGGAGTATGAGGTGGACAGGGCTATTGTGGGCACTGCCAGCCCCATGAAGGGCTGCGCTGGAGAGTGGGGACCCTTGGCACAGGCCTGGCAGGGAAAGATGAGGTAAGGGGGAGGGCTTTCCCTTGCCAGGTGTGCTTCTGTGGTCAGTGGCCAGGCCTCCCCCTGACTCTGTGAGGTAGCGATGGCTGTTAGCAGGAACACACACAGGGTCTGTGCGCTCAGAGCAAGCTCACCCCTTGTACGAAGGCCTACAACTCTGACGCCCCAAGGGAAACGGAATGCTGTGGTGGTCTTGGGTGCACTTCTTCACCTTCCCTCACACTAAGGGGATGTTTTGGGGAGTGAGGAGTAAGGCCAGGACAGTAGCTCGATGCACAGGGCACCTGCTTTGCATGTCTAAGGTCTTGGGTTTTATCCTTGGAACGCACACAGCAAACGGAGATTCTGCCTAATTTAAAAGTGGATCATTTGAGCCACTGTGGCATGGTCAGTTGGTGGCATTGAGTCCAGCCCCTCTGCAGTGAGGTCAGGACCTCCACCCTTCCAGAATGTTTTCTTCTTCCCTGCTGAAACCCTGTGCCCTGCAGCCCTGTCTCTCCACATCTCTCCCCACGACCCCGTTTTCTTCTCCCCTCTAAACAGAGGTTTATCCTCTCTTCTTGGTGCTCACCAGGTGGACCCAGGCCCCACATGTCTCCTGTGCTGGGCCGGTGTCACTATGTAGAACAGGCACCACTGAGGGTTCACGACTGGGTCAGTGCATGGAGTGGCCTCCCGGGGCTCACCCTCTGGGTTGCGTCTACACTCCAGCTTGTGTGTGGTGTTGCCATGAACACAAATCCATGGCGCTGTTGGCTCTTTTCACTTTTGGGGCGGGAGGGGCGGGGGGGTCGATGCTCAGAATCAGAATTTGTATGACCAGGTCTGTCATTTTCCCCTACGGGCTCATTCCTTGACATCCTTTACACCGGCAATGCACAAGAGTCTCAATTTCTCCACACTCTTGCTGACACTTGTCTTCTTCCTCGTTGAAAAAGGTAAAATAAGATAGTTGCAAGTAATCAAATCTTTACCGATTAAAAAAATAGCATAAAATAGTGTCCCATGGGGTCCCACGAGGCTTTTGACTTTGCAGAAATAGTCCCAGACAGTGCAAGCTGGTTATCCAGTTCTGACTTTAGTTTTTTTTTTTTTTTTCCTTTTGGGTCACACCTGACGATTCACAGATGTTACTCCTGGCTCTGTACTCAGGAATCACTCCTGGCGGTGCTCAGGGGACCATATGGGATGCTGGGAATCAAACCCGGGTTGGCCGCGTGCAAGGCAAATGCCCTACCCGCTGTGCTATTGCTCCAGCCCCCAGTTCTGACTTTAGGACAGCTTGGTCACAGACCAGAGACCCTCCTTTTGCCGCTGTTCTCACAGCAGGGCTGGCAGGCAGGAGGCATCTGAGCTGACCTCAGAAGCTGCAGGCCCCTTCGGGAAGGCGTTTCGGGAGGTCCCTGTTTAGAAACCTTTGCCTGAACGTGGGGGTGAGAACAAGCGTTTGCTCCCAGCAAGGGCAGGCGTGGGGACCGCGTTGTCTCTGCTGGAGCTTGTCCGGGCTTCAGAAGGAAAACCCGAAACTTCTGTATCTTCTGCTGCTGCTGGAACAAGCCACCCTGAATTGAAAAGCAAAAGACAAGGCCAAACCGTTATCTCCCCATTTTTAAGTTTGGATGTCTCACAGGCCCATCTGGGTCTTTATGCTAAGGCTTCCCGGGGTGGGGGTGGGGGGGCGGCTGTACCGCGTGTGCTTTGGGGGGCCTCCCTTGGGCAGAACCGTTTGATCTCATGTTTTCAGTGTTGCTGGGTCTGTTTTAGATCTATGGCTATAACGCTCTCCTGCATCGCACGTGTAACTGACACCCTGACCCCCCGCTTTGTCCGTGTCTTATCAGGGGAGAATCATTTTCTGCCTCATTCAGGTTGTTGGCAGAACTCGGCTCCTTGGGATTGTAGGGCGGAGGTCCATGTTTCCTCGCGGGGGGTTTTCTCTTGCAGAGGCCTCCTGCCTTCCTCCTCCGTCATGCTTACAATCTCCCCGGACTGCCCCCGGGGCCTCAGTGGCTCGGCACACACAGATCCGAGGAGCCCCTGCGTAACCCAGGCTGCGCCCCTCTCTCCAGGGCCCCAGGCTGCATCCATTCCATACCTCCTTCGGTCTAGTGGGACACGGTCACAGGCTCCAGTGACTGGGGCAGGGAGGCCTGGGGTGAAGGGATGCTGCTGGCACTCTGTGCCCGGGGATGGGATCATTTGAAGAGCTTGGAGGGCACCAGCATGCTGGGGGACTGGAATCGTTTGAAGTCTTGTTCACACGTGTCTGCTGGTGGACATGGGGGAGACCTCGGTGGCACACCCCCATATACTCCTCATATGGCCCGGGCATTCACACGGCCCCGTCTCTAGATTCCAAGGAGGATGGGGTGGGGGTGGTGGTGGTGGTGGTGGGGAGACAGAGACAGAGAGAGACAGAGAGAGGGAAAGAGAAAGGGAGAGAGAGAAAAGGGAGAGAGACAGAGAGACAGAAAGAGAGAGAGGAGGAGAGAAAGAGAGGATGAGTGAGAGAGACAGAAAGAGACAGAGAGGGGGAGAGAAAGAGAGAATGAGTGAGAGAGACAGAAAGAGACAGAGAGAGACAGAGAGGGAGAGACAGAGAGAAATGGGGGGAGGATGAGCTGTATCGTTACTTCCTATCTTTAGCAGCCATGTAACGTTGCTTTTCTTTCCTCTCGCCCTTGACCGGAAGTGACAAAGTTCTTCCAGGAGCACGTGGGACTGCAGATGGTTTGGGAAACACCACCTGCCATTACCGCTAGAGTCGTAGGGCACAGCCGAGGCAGGAGAAGCCTTTATTGAATTCTCATGGAGCTCTGAACTCTGAACCTTTCCACCCACGTGATTTCATTTGAACCCTCCCGACCACGCTCTGAGGGAAATCCCATCACGAGTGGTAATTAAAATAAAGCCAGAGGAAACCAAGGCATAGACAGGGAAGCAGAGAAAGTTCTGAGAATAGCTTGACTGGGGTGTGTGCGCGCGCGTGTGTGTGTGTGCGCGCGCGTGTGTGTGTGTGTGTGTGTGCGCGCGCGCGTGTGTGTGTTTGTGCGTGGAGTGGGAGGGTGACAGATCTCTGGAGAGGCAGACTTGGTGTTGACTCCAGAAGAGGAGAAAGGGAAGGAAGAGCACAGCCAAGAAGTGTGAAGAAGGGTGACACGGGCACTCTCAGGCCCACACTGAGGTCACTCGTCCAGAGAGGATGAGTCACAGCTGAGGCAGGAGTGGAGGGTCTGCCTTCTTGGCCCTTTTGGCCAAGTCACACATCCTGTGGTGCTCGGGGAGGCGAGGGTAGAAACGGGAGGCTGGGGAGGAGACTGGAGGGCCAGGGGGCGGGCTTGGGTGTGCAGAGGTCTGCTGAGTGTCGGGGGAGAATGGCTTTCCTCTCCTGAAGGGACGGTCCGGGAGGAAGAGAGCGCCACTGAGGCTGACCCTCCGACTAAAGCCATCTTTTCTTTTTTTTTAATAGTTTATTTTTAATTAGTGAGTCAACGTGAGGGCATAGTTACAGATTTATACATTTTTGTGCTCATGTTTCCTCTATACAAAGTTCGAGAACCCATCCCTTCACCAGTGCCCATTCTCCACCACCAGTAAACCCAACATCCCTCCCCCCCTCCCCAGTCCCGTCTCCCCCACCCCACACTGCCACTATGGCAGGGTCTTCCCTTTTGTTCTCTCTCTCTGATTAGGTGTTGTGGTTTGCAATAAAGGTGTTGAGTGGCCATTGTGTTCAGTCTCTAGTCTATATTCGGCCCGCATCACCCTTCCCCCACATGACCTCCGACCACATTTTACTTGGTGTTCCCTTCCCTGAGTTGCCCAGAATGAGAGACCAGCCTCCAAGCCATGGAGACAACCTCCTGGTATATATTTCTACTATTCTTAGGCGTTAGTCTTATAGTCTATTATTCTATATTCCACAGATGAGTGCAATCTTTCTATGTCTGTCTCTCTCTTTCTGACTCATTTCACTTAGCATGATACTTTCCATGCTGATCCACTTATATGCAAACGTCATGAGCTCCTTTTTTCTAACAGCTGCATAGTATTCCATTGTATAGATGTACCAGAGTTTCTTCAACCAGTCATCTGTTCTAGGGCACTTGGGTTTTTTCCAGATTCTGGCTATTGTAAACAGTGCTGCGATGAACATATAAGTGCAGATGTCATTTTGACTATACTTTTTGGGTAAAGCCATCTTTATCTCCAAGGAACACCTGGGCGCCCACGCCCCACTCCCCTTTTGCTGTGTCTTGTGGGGAAGAAGCCCTGTCAAGCTCAGAGTTTCCCACAGGGGGCTGATGGGGCACGCCGCAGGGACCCCACTTTGGGCTTCCTCTCTCTGCCCCTCCGTGGGACATCCCCTTCCTGGGCTCTGGCTGTGTGTGTCTACCCAGGTGCCAGTGCTTGTCTCTTGGGGCGTGACACTCGGTGCTCTGGGTCTCTCCTTTGCTGGGCCCCTGGTGCAGGCGGGGCCTAAGCAGAGTCAGCTGGGCCAGCACCCGTGAGGTCAGCATCTGTTACTATGCACCAGGTACCAAACCGCTGCCATTACCAGGGATATGAATGAATTCTTCATTCTTCTGCACCTCAGTTTCCTCATCTGTAAAGTGGGAGCCTTACCCCTTGCCCCATGGGACGGTGGGAGGATTAAGTGTGAAGGTGCAGGCAGAGCAGTCTGGGGAGTTCTGGGCTGCTAGTAAGAATGTGTAAGAGGTCGTGAATAGACAAATGATAGGTGGGGAGTTGGAGGCAAACTTTGTACTTCCTAATTGTGACCCCAAGTGGGTTCACGATCTTCCCTGAGCCTCCCTGTCCTGTCTGTATCTGGAAAGTGGAGGAGATCAGCACTGGAAGGAGGGTTCTACACGTTTGTTCGTGTAGCTGAAGTGGTTGGGCGATAATGGCCTGCAATCAGCCGACCTCTGGGGACTCTCTTGGTCCAGGTTAGTGAGACCTGCTGCCCTGTGGTGAGTGGGGTGTGGGGTGGTTGTGGGAGGAATATCGTTGGCACCTCAGAGGTGGTTCTTTCCCTCCTTCTCTGATCCTCACTCCCAGGTTAAGCGCTTTGGCAGTGGAAACGGTCTTTGGTATTAGCCCATCACCGTTCTTTCCTTCCATCTGGGAACTAGTTCTGGGACGCCCACTAAGAGTTTACCTGTCCTCTCAGCCACAGGGCCTGATCAGAGGCTCCAGCCAGTCGGGAGCCCCCCACGCACAGAAACAGTGATTGGTCCAGAACTGGATGTGCCATTCAAAGGTCCAATCAGAGTTCCTTTCGGGTAGATCATTGTGGGGCATTGTAGAAAATCCTTTTTTTTTGAGTTTTGAAAGATTTTATTATTGAGTCACTATGAGATAGACCCTTATAAAACTGTTCATGGTTAGGTTTCGGTCAGACAGTGTTTCAACACTGACCCCTCCACCAGTGTATGTTTCCCAGCGCCAGTACCAGTGTCCCCAGTTCCCTCCCATCACCCCTCCAACCAGCCTGCCTCTATGGCAGGCACTTTTCTTCTCTCTCTCTTCTTTCCCTCTCTCCTCTCTCTCTTTTCTCTCTCCCCTCCCCCTCTCTCCTCTCTCTTCTTTCCCTCTCTCCTCTCTCTTCTCTCTCTCCTCCCTCTCTCTTCCCTCTCTCTTCTCTCTCTCCTCCCTCTCTTCTCTTTCTCTCTTCTTTCCCTATCTCCTCTCTCTCTTCTCTCTCTCCCCTTCCTCTCTCCCCTCTCTCTCTCTTTTCCCTCTCTCCTCTCTCTCTCCTCCCTATCTTCTCTCTCTCTCTCTCCTTTTGGGCATTGTGGTGTGCAATAGAGATACTGAAAGGCTATCTGGTATATCCCTTTACCTACTTTTTACACTCAGTTCTTGTCAGTGTGATCATTTCCAGCTATTATTGCATCCTGGTCCCTGGAGAAAATCTTTTGGATTCTGATGGTTTGTAACAACATACCAGCCTGCCCATCCCTTCACAGGCAAGGAACAAAGCAAGTGGAAGTGAGCTGGAGAGAGGTTTTGAGGACAGGGGCCCTCTGAATCCAGCTGTGCCTGAAGGTGGCATTGTGCTCCCAGATAAGTGAGCCAATCCGTGCTCTCTTTTTTCATTTGGGTCCATTTCAATTAGGTTCTGAACATCAGCTCAAAGAACCTGACAAACCTTGAGTCTCTTCTGGTGCCTGTCTCCCCCAGAAGAAGGGTAATGCTGGCTCCAGTAAGCATGGCTGGTTCCCACAGGCCTGGGACTGGACCTCAGAGGGGGCACGAGGTGTGAAGGGAGGAAAGGAAGGCAGACCACTACTCCAGTCTTTGGACATCTCCCTGCCTAATGGGTGACTCTCCAGCCCTGACCCTTCACCATCATTTAATCTATCTCTGTCCAGTGGTAACCCAGTGAGGGGGCAGAGGGACAGGAGAAGGAGGCGGTGGAACAGGAGACAGAGAAGGGAGACCCCGGCAGCAACAGCACCCCCCCTCGCCCACCAGTGTACCCAGCTGTGAAGCTGACACCCTCGCATCCCCTTGGACCAACTATTGGGCCTCGACGCTGGCATGTGGTCCACCTGCTCAGATCAGAGATAAATGTGGAGAGGGATGAGTTGACTGTCACAGTTTGGAAGGGGCAGAATTCCAACTAGAATCCAGACTACACCTTGGCTTCAAGCTCATCACACAAGCGTTCAGACAGGCGAAAGCAAAGGTCTCACTCAAGTGTCAGCTTCACAAGTCAGAAAACCAGAGGCTTGACGGGGACAGGCTGGTCCTGAGTCTCATCTACAGAGAGGTCGTTTAGGAGACACACACACACACACACACACACACACACACACACATTCAGCACCCCCTTATGTGGGCGTGAGGCACAATCACGCCCTGTAATGAACGGTTTTACAAGTACAGTAGCACCACCCACTTCCAAAGCCTTCTTTCCCCCTGGAGGCTCCAGCCCGCTCCCCAGAGCCCCCGCCTTCCCTCCCAGTCTGGTCCCAGGACCACCACCATCCCCTGTCTCTGAACAATGCCTCTGTTTCCTGGGACTATGGACTTCTGGCTGTGAGAGGGACGGGTCACTCCCACTCCGGTCTCCCTGCACCTCCATTATGGATTTCCAGTACAACCAAAGGTCAAATTAAAAAAAATTTTTTTTTTTTTGCCATGGAGGCGTCCACCTCCCTCTGTTTCTGGGCCCCACTTCGGGACGCTGCATGCTCGTCT
The DNA here is from genome assembly GCF_027595985.1 of Sorex araneus. NCBI lineage: Eukaryota > Metazoa > Chordata > Mammalia > Eulipotyphla > Soricidae > Sorex > Sorex araneus. The sequence goes on along the minus strand of NC_073309.1, from coordinate 29,184,392 downwards.
ACCCCTCCCCAGTACAGCACAGCTCTTGGGCCCCTGCCTTCCTTTCCTCTCTTCACACCTCACGCCCCCCTTCTGAGGTCCAGTCACAGGTCTGTGGGGACCAGCCACGCTCATAGGAGCCAGCCTTCCCCTTCCTCCGAGTTCTGTCCCTGAGCACCACCAGCTCTGCCTCGGACCCCCTGCAAAGATAGGGCTTCCCGGAGCCGGGTAGGAAATTCTGGAGCAGGGCCTGCAGCCCATTGCTTCCTCTCAAGGCACTCGGAGCCGCAGGGCGGTCTCCAGGCTGCCCGCTGTCTTCTGAGAACGCTCTCTGGCTTCACTCTGTCATTGGAAAATCAGAACCCCCTCACACCCAGGACAGACAGGCAGTTGACGAGTGCCGGCTGCCGAGCCAGAGTTCCTGCTGCAAGCTTGCAGCCGCTTCGCTCCCTTTACCTTCGGGATACGAACAATGGAGCCTTGTGTGGGGGCTGTCGCTTCTGCTGGGCCCTTCTGAGTCACCGCATATTTTTATGTGTTCAGTAATATACAGTGTGAGTCATTCTCCAGCTTGGGGGTATTTTGGGACTTGCGCTGTTTTACTTACAACTACAGGAAAAAAAAATCAAATATTACAGAGGTGATAAAAAATACAGAAAATTCATATGACCCGACTTAGCATGTGGACGATGCCAGGGCAGGAAGGGAGCCGGGCTATGAAGTCATCGCAAAGGGTCCTTTGGGGACGTTGGTTCAGGCTGGAGAATAAAGCAGGACCCCCTTCCTGCCAGGGTCCGAGATAAGGAGGGGAGTGTGAGCGAGGCACCCCTCGGAAGTCTTGTGCAAAGGCAGACGCTGTGACCCCTTGAGCCAATTTCTGTGGTTCCAGAACTAGGTTCGTCCCTCAGTACAAGTTGGGCCTTCAAGGTTCTCCAGCCTAGAATAAATAAATAAATATTTACTTATTTCTCCGGGGCTCCTCAGCAGTGATCGGAAGCCACCCTCGGTGGTGCTGGGGCCAGATGAGGGTGTCTTTCTGTGCTCAGGTTAAATCTGGGGCTTCATGCATGCACCAACCCCTTTGCGGCTCTCCCCGCCCTTCTCTCTGGGTGCTGGGGCGGAAGGAAGCAGAGTAGAGATCGGGGGACGGGAAAATTCTGCGTCCTGCAATGGGCCCCCGACCTCAGCTGGCTCTGTGGGCCCTCTTCCGAGCCTGGAGACCACGTGACTGCTTTGGGGTGGGAAGGCCTGACCCCCAGGCCCCAGTTACCTCAACAAAATTGCTGGGGAACTATTTGCCTTCACCAGGCAGAGATGCTGAGAGGGTCCTGAGAAGGTATTTCTAAATTAGAGATGGATGTCACCACCGTCCCCCCCCCCCCACACACACCTCCTACCCCCACCTGAATGTCCCCGCTGCGCCATGCTGCCTCTTTGTCCCACTGACCCAGCTCGTGACGTTATTTCCCCATCCCGGTCCCCCTTGGGCCTCAGTGTCCCCCTCTGTCACCGCTGACGGGAAAGCCTCATCCGGCGGGTCGCTGGCCTCTCTGATGCGTGTCTGTTTATCGGGCTCTGGGTCACTGGAGTGGGACCCCTGCTCTCCTCCCAGCACGAGTCTGCAGGGGCTGGGGGCGGCCCCACAGCAGGCGTGGCCCAGGTACCCGCGTTAATTGCATTCCGAGCACATGTCTACCTCTCGGAGCTGCGGGGCCTGTCTCTTTCTATTAGTTTAACAAGCCCTGGTATTAATGAGATTGCTCTATAATTGAACCTTTTCACGGGTCCCTCGGTAATGAAATTATGCTAATTTGCATTCAGCACCACCAGGCATCCATCACGCGGGATCAGCCCGAGCCCGGCCGGTGAGGCGGCGTGAATGCGCCGCTAATTATCACCGAAATGAACAAACCCAGCAGTATTATTATTTCATCTTCGGCCCCTTCCCTGCCTCCCTCTTCCTCACCCCCCGCAGCCCCCCCACCCGCCCCATCCATATTTTTGTCTCTTGCCATGTGACTGCCAGCCGCGCAGGGGGGAGCGCGGGAGGCTGCGGCTGCTCCACTGTGTGGCAGCATGGACCAGGGAACCGCGCGGGGCCGCTCCCGGGATGCTGCAGGGCCGGGATGCTGCGGGGCCGGGATGCTGCGGGGCCGGGATGCTGCTGCCGGGCGCCGCGTGCGCCTGCGCAGCGCAGCACGTGTGCAGGGGCTCTGAGCGTGCCAACAGCTGCCGGGAGCGGGAGGCTGGGGGGAACCCGGGGGTGTGTTTGGGCTGTCTAGATGCCAGCCTGTGCCCGTCTGGGCGGGGCTGTCTGCCGTGAGGGAGCCGTGTGTCTGCGAGTCTGTGACACCCACCCGAGAAGGGGGTCTGACTCTACACAAATGAGTGGGTGTCGTAGCGAGCGTCATCCGTCGGGGCTGGAGGGTCTGTGTGCGTGGGTGGGGGTGATGGACACCGTCTGGGCGAGTCCACGTGTCTGTCTGTCTGTAGGCGGGTGTTTGGGGGAACCTGGTGTGGTGGCTGTGAGTGGGTGACTCCCAGGGTGTGGAATGTATGTGCTTGAGTTTTGGACATGGGATCTTCCCACCCTCCCCTTTCCATCCAGCCTCTACCTACCCCAGGCAGGACCCCTAAAGGTTAAAGACAAGAGACTGGCCAGGCGAGCCGAAGGGGCTGAAGCCCTGAATTTGATCTAAACACAAAGACCTCCCCTGCCTTCAGCCCCAGCACCACCAGGTGTGGCCCCTGAACACTACCGAGGAGTCCTCAATAAATAACAACAAGTCCCCCATGTTAAAGGGGGACTACAGAGCCTGTTTGAGGACCCTCAAGGCATCTTTCTGGTCTTTGGGGTGAACCAGAATAAGCTGGGACTGATTCTCTGCCACACCTGCTGGATGGGGGTTGAGGAGGAATTTCAGTTGGCTGAAGGAAAATATTGTCGATCCTAAGTCGATCTCAGGGTTAGAGGAAGCAACCCGCAAAGTCAAATATTCATGAGTAATTTTGGGTTCACTCCAAATATTGCTAACAGTAGCCTCCTGTCACAGGAAGCCTTCCTGATATCCTAAACAGTCGATGAACATATTTTACATGCTCTGTGTATTATATACTGTTCTCTTACAATAGAATACCCTGGGAGAAAAGCCATGTTATGAAGAAAATCCTAGGACAAGACATTTACTGAATTGTCCTCGATGATACTGCGCATTTACATGAAGAAGATCCACACAGAAGTGGACAGTGCACCTTGCTTCTGGGCTCTCCAAGGCCAGCTGGAGTTTGACATTCCTCGCTGGCCTGGCATAGCACTGTGAGATGTTGGTTTCTGTGGGAAGTATTTGTTGCGTGTCTTTCTGCGCTGTCTTCACAGTGGGTGTGTGAGAGGAGACTGGGAGTGGGAGACTGGGAGAACTGGAGCCCGGGACCCTTCCCTGCCTGCATCCTAGGGCAGAGCTGAAGCTCCTAATGAGAGCCCCTTCCAGCTGTGCCAGCCACCCGCCTATCAGTGGGCTGAGACTCTTGCTTCTTGGAGACCCAGTTACCAGCTCTGCCATGGGGGTGGAGGCTCGGTGTGATTTCTGAAATCCTCGCTAGAGGTGGGAGGCCCTGGCTCTAAGAAATTGACAATTTCCCGTACTGCCAATTGCTGTGAAATATTTTTGTGGATTTTTTACCTAACTTGCCTACTGACAGATAACCTGTGGTTACAAATGACAAGTGATTACGTATTTCCAAAACGTGAAACCCTGAAAATATCAGGTGCGTGACTCAAGTGACCTCAAGTGACCTCTTGCCGAATGTAGTCCAGCGTTTAACTATTTCCTTGGTGTTTTTCTGCTACTAGCAAGAAAGTGGCTATCCACACGCACCCTTTGAAATTGAATGTGCATAATTCAGCTCTTTAATCAATTACTTAAGGTGTAGACAACCAGCAGAACAATAAATCAGCTCTGACTTGGTGGTTTTTGCTGATTTCTGTAGGACCAGTACTCCCACTTTGGCAAATTTTAGTTTTCCAGTATGATGTTACTGAATTTGGAGTTCAGTGGTGAAGAAAGGTTCAGTAGCGTTGTAACCAGAAAGATCCAATTGGTGTATATAACTTCAATAGCTCAAATAATAGTAAAATAATCAGAAGGTTGAATTTTACATATTATTCATCATAATGACTTAATTATAATATAATTACTGTTTTAATATGATTTAATTAGAAATTACATAATATTATTCTGGTAGCATTATTCTGAATACTATCTAGCAAGTTTTTGGGAAGACTTTTTGCTGAATATTTTTTAAAACTTAGCAGTATAACTCTTGAAAGCTGGTGTGATCCATCTCCATCACAGGGAATGTATGTGTTTGACCAGATATATTTTACTCACTATAAAGCAATCATTGGTATTAATTGGTACTGATGGCACTGACGGTATTAAATGGTACTGATTAATATTCATTAGTATTTGTATTATTACCACTGCTATGGTACTTCTTGCCCACCCTTAGATAATTACACTGGAATATGTTGGTTTTGTTATAGGTTTTTCATTTAAGCAATAGAATTTATAATTTCTATTAGCTATGAGTCTGAATGAAATCTGTAAAACTGCTTTGTGGGTGCTGTGTGTTCTAGAAAGTGCTTAGAAATAGATTTGCCAAGAAATAGTAGTAATCAGTACAGCTTGTTATTCTAAAGATTTCTTGTGTGTGTGTGTGTGTGTGTGTGTGTGTGTGAGCACGTGTGTGTAACAAATACAGAGATGAAATTCCAAACACTGGAATGCATAAATCTTGTTTTATTTTGTTGTTGTTTCGTTTTGTGTTAGGGCCACACCCAGCTTGCTCAGGGCTTATTCCTGGCTCTGTGTACAGGGATCACTCCTGGGAGGGCTCAGGGGACTCCAGGGGTGCTGAGGACGGGACTGGAGTCCAGCACTTACCAGGCAAGTGCCTTAACCCTAGCACTATCTCTCCAGCCATAATTATTGTTTTTAATTGGTAATGTCAAGCAGCACATTTTCACAATAATAAAAAGAAACAGACAATATTTTAGCTCCCATGAGACAGAAATATTTATCAGAAGGCTGATATTAGTCTGATTGTGATATAGATTATTCCCATGTTCAGTCTCCATCACGGACCAAATGGCAGCTATCATTTGAGAAAAAACACCGCTGACTTCTCATGTTAGGACACAGGCTGACGCTACACGTGGCGCAGAGATATGGAAGGATGGCTGCTTTGAACCACTTCTGGGGGTGCTTCTGGGTTACTCCTGGGATAGCACCCTGCAGTCTGCCGCAAAGGTGTTTGAGCATCTGGTCAATACAGGGAACTGAACCAAGGTCTCCTGTATGCAAAGCAAGTACGTTAGTTCTTTAAGCCATCTCTCTGGTCTAGAAGCAAAACATTGTATAGCAGGCAACTCAGTATTCCTCTCAAAGCTGGTTAGAGACAGCACATGCATTCAGTTCTTGTTTGTCTGAGAATGTTTTGATCCCTTTCTCAAATCTGAATGAGAGCTTAGCTTGGTACAGGATTCAATCTAGACAGAGGCTTTCTTTATTTGGTCCTTTGGATGGATCATTCCATTGTTCCATCGTTTTGCCTGTTGTAGGGTTTCATGGAGGAGGTATGCTGTGAATTTTCTTTGTCCCTTGGATTTTGATGTCTTGTATCTCTCTTGTCACTTGAATCTGTCTCTCTTTGGTTCTTGCCCCTTTGATTGCAATGTGTCTTGGTGGGCTTCTGTTTGAGTTTATTGAGTTTATTTTGTTTGGCACTCTATGGGCCACCTGAATCTGGGCATAGGTCTTCCTTCTCTGACTAGGATAGTTCTCTGCCACTACCTTTTCTATTAGCATTTCTATCTCTTTCCCTTTTACTTCTTCTGGTATCTCCATGATTCAGAAATTATTCCTCTTGCTACTGTCCACTAAATATTTTTTTTAACTTTCTTCAATTTTCTATTATCTCCTTTAATTGTCTCTTAGTTGAGGTTATCTTCGGTTTTCACTCTAGGAACTCCGACTTGGGTTTTGACTTCCTCCATTCTGCTCCTGTAAGTCACTACTGTATTCCTTAGCTCCTTCAGTTCTAGTGAAATAATTCTTTAATGCTTTGCATCAATTTTGCTTTGAGCTGAGTGAACCTCTCAGCCAGCAACCCTTTCTTCACTTCAACTATAATTGCAGAGACTGTTGTTCTGAGGTCATCCTTTGGCTTTGATAAACTTTAAGACTCAGCTGGACTTCTGTCTGCTAACGCTACTGAATTCCTTTATTTTCTCATTATTCCTAATGTTTTGTGGGTGCTAGGGGTGGAATATCAAATTCCAGATGATTTCAGTAGTGATCAGTATGCTGTTCACTACATCAGGTTACTATTTATGCCTCTGTTAATTGCTGGCCACCACCAATGCCTTGTGAGGAATTTTCAGCAGAGAAGGCAGGAGTGAAAGTAAATTGCAAATTCTACGGGTATTGCTGTTCTCTCTCTCTCTCCCTGTTCCTTTGTGTTTGTGTTGTGTGAGAGGCAGTTTGGTGAAGACTGGGTCTACAGTGCCCCATGTAGGTTCATAGCAGGAGGGTCAAGTGTACATAAGTGGGAGTGGTAGGTGGAGAATAACAGGTATGTCCAGATCAACCTCACCTGAAGAATCAGCGAGCAGTTGGAGGATCTGGGGATGTCCATTTGATAGATTTTAAAAGTTATGTAAATGTCAATATTGAATTTGAAACAAAGGGATATTTTCATCATTTTAGAATTTCGTGTGTGTGTGTGTGTGTGTGTGTGTGCGCGTGTGCATGTGTGTGTGTGCGTGTTTGGGGATTCCTTACACTGTGGGCTTCTATGTCAAGACTGTTCACTTTGTTCTAGGTGGGAGGAGGACATTCCCAGTCGTGTACTAGGGCTCAAAGCCCTCTTCAGTTGACCCTCTTTTTTCTCATCATAGGCAATCAGTTCTAATTTTTTCAACATAAATTTATTTAGCGTATTTTTGAACTTAATTGAAATTAAACTACACATGTAGTTTGTGTGTGTGTGTGTGTGTGTGTGTGTGTGTAACTGGTTTCCTTTGCCCAAGATATTATGCCTTGATATCCATTTATATACAGCAATGATAGTTTATTGATTTTACTTGCTGAGTACCCTATTGTATGTTTATAATTAATTTAAACAGTTAAAAGGGTTTTTAGTATGGGGCTCTTATGATTATAACTTGTATGAACATTCTTATGTACGTATTTTGAAGCAGACATCTTTACATCTAGATTGGGAAAGTAATTCTAGGCATGGAATTTATTGGTCACAGATAGATGTCTTTGCTTCAAAAATTTATCTAGAATGTTTGCATCAATTTATACTCATACTACAATTATGAGACTTCTATATGGTCTATAATTTTACCAGTATAGACATGTGTGGCTTGACAATACTTTAGTCTATGATAGATAATAGTACATGTTTCAGTGGTCTTTCTCTCACACACATATATGTGTGTATATATATATATATATATATATATATATATATATATATATATGGCAAGTAAGTTACGACATATATAGCAAATAGGTTATAACACCATCTTGGTTTGTACTAATTATGCTCTAGGATGGTCACAGAGCAATAGAATTGCCTAAAAACCTATTTGACCCTTCTTAAGTGATGCATGACTTTATTTGCTCTTGTATTTAACTTTATATGTTATGATGGAGTGTGGTGTTATTTTATTGTGATTTTAATTTGACTTTCTGTGAATGTCAATGACATTGAGCATGTCTTTGTATGCTTATTCATATATGTTCCTTTGTGAAGTGTCCTTTGAAATTTTGTCCCTATTTGTGAGATTTTTGTGTTTTATTTTTGAGTTTTAGGATGTAGGTCTTTATATATCATGGTGCTAGTCCTGCATCATGTATGGTTTACAGTCCATGATTTGCCTATTAATATCCTTAATGATACATTTTTATATTCAAACTTGATAAATTCACATACTGCTTCTAATGGTGCTTTTGGAAGAGTACTTAGGATTTTTCAAAATGTGTAATGATATAATCTGTAAATAAGCTCCCTTTTCTCTTCCAACTCTTTTCCATTACTCTAGCATTCTAACTAGGATCTTCACTATGACGGTAAGTAGAAATGCTTGACAAGATATATTTGCTTAGGTTTTCATATCAAGGAGGAATTATTCAGTATTTAACCATTAAGTATGACTCTTGCTGTAGAGATTTTGATTTTGTTTTACTTTTACTTTCCCTTTATTAGAGGACATTACCTTCATTTGTAATTTGTTGCAAGCTTTTGAATGGGTGTTATATTTTGTCAAATGCTTTTATGAGTCAATTAAAATGATTCTATGGGTTTTCTCCTTTTTTTGTTAATGTGGTAAATTGCATTCTGTGCTTTTCAAATAGCAAATTAATATTACACACAGAAATATGTCCCACTTTGTTATGAAGTATCCTTTTCCAGATATTACTGAATTTTAATTATGAATATTTTGATAACTATTTCAATAATTATGTATAACAGAGTGTACATATTTTCCAATTTCTTTTATCAGAATTAGACATCTGTGAGTCTTTTGTATCTTACATTTTTATGGTGGTAAAAGTACATATTGCATAAAGTTTATTCTTTTAACCATTTTATTTATTTGTTTTTGGGCTATATCCAGTGATGCTCAAAGGGCTACAGTCTTGGCTCTATGCTCAGGAATCACTCCTTACAGTGCTCAGGGGACCATATGGAATGCTAGGGATTGGCTCCATGTCAGCTGTGTGCAAGGCACATAGTACTTGCCTTACCTGCCACGCTATCTATTATCCTAATTATCCTAACCATTTTATAGTATACAATTCACTGTTGTTAATACATACACAATGTTACACCACCATTATCACTAGTTAGTTCCAGAACATTTTCATCAGCCCTCATAAGAAAAGCTCATATCAATTAAGCAACCGCTTCTCATACTTCCCACCCTGTCCAACCAGTAATCTATTTTCTGTTTCTGTGCGTTTTCCTCTCATAGACATTTTATATAAGTGAATTATGCAATATGTAAATCTTTCATACCTTTTCTTCTTTCACTTAGCATACTGTTCTTAAAGTTCATCTCTATTATACTGTGTATTTCTTTTTATGGCAGAATACTATCCCACTGTATGGATTTATTTTATTTTGTTTGTCCAGTTATTAGTTTACATAGACACTTCATTAATTTTGCCTCTTAGCTACCATGAACAGTAGTGCAATGAACTATTGCTCTCAACATTTGTGTACAAGCTTTATTCTGAACACCAATTCTCTTGGGTAAGTACCCAGGAATGTGATTACTGGATACGGTGATTCTATACTGAGCTTGAGATATTGTTAAAATTCTTTCCAAGGTTGTATCACTTTACTTTCTACCAGCAATGTACAAGGACTCTTAAGTCTCTCCCTCCTCACTTTCATTTATTTTCCAGTTTAAAAGAATTTATAGCCAAGCTAATGCGTCTAAAGCAGCATTTTATTGGGATTTTGATTTATATATCCCTTATGACTAATAATATTTTCTCTTAATTCATGTACTCGCTAGTAATTTGTATATCATATAAGAGAAATATACATCTTGAAGGAATGTGTAGCTGCTCTTGTTGGGTAGAATGTTTCCTATATGACTATTAGATGTAGTTTTTAATAGTATTATTCAAATCCTTTATTGATTGGTCCAGTTGTTCATACATCATTAAAAACTGGATATTGACGTTTCCAACTATTATTATTAGTGTTTACTGTCTTTAATTCTACCCATTTCCCTTCACATATATTGAGAATGTTTTATTAAGTATGTCTAGGCATATGCTTATAATTGGGTTGTGTATCTTTTGGTTATTGTGCTGTAAAGAACAGATGTTGGTTATGAGACCTCTGTGAGATACAGGATTTGTAAATATTTTCTTCCATTTTATAGATTTTTTCTGTCTTTTTGATGGTGTTCTTAAGTACATAACAATTCTAATTTGATGAATTTCAACTTGTCTTTTTTCTCCCCTTTTGTTGTGTATTTTTACCTAATCCTCTCAATGCAAGGTCAAGACGACTTAGTTCTATATTTTCTTCTAAAAAGTTTACTCTTTTATCTCTCATTTAAATATTTGCTTCATTTTGAGTTTATTTTTTGTATGATATGAGGCGATGGTTTCATTTTATCCTTTTAAATGGGTGTATGTGATCACTCCAGCTCTAGATGTAGAAAAGGACTGAAAGTTTACGTTGTCTGACACTTGTTTAGTCACCTCAGCTTTATTTTAATTTTTGTTTGCCTGTATACTCTTTTCCATCTCTCACTTTTCACTTCCCGTCTTTTCACTTTTAACCCGTTTGTGTCTTATATACAAAATGTGAGCCTTTTGTATGCAGCATATAGTTAAATCATGTTTTCTTAGTTGATTATGCCAATGTTTCTAATTGCAGGATTTAATTCTCTTACATTTAGGAGTTATTGAATGAGAAAGGAGTAACTTCTACCAGCTTCCTAGTTTACTTTTGTATGTTATATTTCTTTTCTATTTCCCAGTTCCTTTATTGCCTTCTTTTGTGTCCCATTGTATTTTAGTCTACTGTTTTGATTCCTTTCTCATTTACTTTTCTTTCTTGAATTATTCTAACATTCTCTTTTGGTTGGGGAGGGGTTTTGTGCCACACCTGGCTGTGCTGAGGGTTTACTCCTAGTTTTGTACTCAGGTATCGCTCCTGAGGTGCTCGGGGGACCATACGTGGTGAAGGGAGTCAAACCGGGGTGAGCCACATGCAGGGAAAACCTCTCACCTTCTGGACTAGCTGTACCGTCTTCCTGGCTCCTCTTCTTTCTTTTGTTTTGCACCACATCTAGCAGTGCCCAGGGGTGACTTCTGACTATGTGCTTGGGGGTTCACTTCTGGAGGTACTCAGGGGACAATGTAGTGTTGGAGGAGCAAATGCATGCAGCCTTTTGAGTTATCTCTCTGACCCTCATTTACTTTTCTTACTGCTTACCCTGGGGATCAAAATTAGCGACCTTGGGGATGGAGCAATAGCACAATGGGTAGGGCATTTGCCTTGCACGCAGCTGACCCAGGTTCAATTCCCAGCATCCCATATGGTCCCCTGAGCACCGCCAAGGGTAATTCCTGAGTACAGAGCCAGGAGTAAACCCTGTGCATTGCCAGATGTGACCCAAAAAGCAAAAAAAAAAAAAAAAAAAATTAGCAACCTCATTTGGGAGGTGGGAGGCACACCTGGGTGGGATCTGCTGAGGAGCAACCCTTGACAGTGCTTGATGGGCCGTTTGTGGTGCTGGGAATTTCAAACTAGGGTTGCCATAGCTGCAAGGCAAGTTTCTTTCTTATTTCCAATACTATCTCTTGGGCTCCAACAACTTAGTATTTTATTTTGTTTTATTTATTTATTTATTTATTTATTTGGCGTTTGGGTCACACCTGGAGATGCACAGGGATTACTCCTGGCTCTGCACTCAGGAATTACTCCTGGTGCTCAGGGGATCATATGGGATACTGGGAATCAAACCCGGGTTGGCCGCGTGCAAGGCAAATGCCCTATTTGCTGTGCTATTGCTCCAGCCCAACAAGTTATTTTAAAGAAATATCAAGTGAACGTCAATCTTATTCAAATAGTTCCACTGATTCTCTTCTTATTGTTAGTGCAAAAAATTATCTCATAGGGCTGGAGCAATAGTGCAACAGGTGGGGTGCTTGCCTTGCACACGATTGACCCGGGTTCAATTCCCAGCATCCCCTGAGCTCGCCAGGAGTCATCCCAGAGTGGAAGCCCTGAGTAAGCCCTGAGCATCACTGGGTGTGTCCCCCAAACAAAACAAAAGAAAATATATTTATACATGAATAGATTTATAACTATTGTTTTATATAGTCACCTCTTAAATAGTCTAGGAAGGGGAAAATAAAATCAAATCAGGAGTTCCAAATTGGAAAGCATTCTTAGTGTCATTACATGGAGTTTCAGATTTCCCTATTCCCTTTACCTTTAACTTTTCAGTTGTATAAGGCTCACTCTTGCCGACTGCTGTCCTTTTGTTTGAACTGGAAGTCCCTCCTTCTCCTTCCTAGGAGGGTGTGCCTCCTAGTTACAAACTCTGTAAACCTAAGTTACTTGAGAATATCTTAATTTCATCTTTGTTTTTGAAAGGCAGTTTTTGTCAAGTATAAAAATCAGAATTCTTGTTCGATAGCTTTTTAAAAAGCTCCCGATTTAAAAACAAAGTCTCCTCCTATTGCCATTATTTGGACTCCATTATTTCTCACAGAAATCTGCCAATCATATTGAATACCTCGTACACGGGAAAAGTGACTTCTTTCTTACTGCTTTCAAGTTTCTTTTTTTTGTTTTGTTTTTTGACAGTTTTTCTATGTCTTGGTGAATTTTTTAGAGTTATTCTCATTGGAGTTTATTGAGATTCCAGGATATGTAGATTCCATGGTTTTTATTGAATATGGAAAAATTGAGCCCTTTATTTCTTCAAGTTCTCTTTTTCCTCTCTTTCTGAAATTTCCATTATGTCTGTGTTGGCGTGGTTGATGGTGTCCACAGATCACTCAGTTTCTATTTTTTCATTCTTTTTTTTCTTTCCATACAGTTGGCTCTTCTTCAGACACTCATCCACTTTCTGTTCTACTTGTCATGTTGATCTTCCCTTCAGTTATTGTTAAAATTGGCTTCTGAATTTGGTTGTGTTCCTGACAATAATTTTAGCCATTTAATAGACAGTGTCATTTATTGAAACATAGTTCTCCTTGTTCCCACTAGATATTTTTCCATGGTTTCCTTTTAGGTCTTTGAGCTTATTTAAGACAATTGATTTAAAGTCTTTGTCTAGGAAGTCCATACTTGTGGTTCCTCAATGAGAGTGTTTATAGGTTTCTTTTTGTATGTGAGCCTGCTGAGAGTGTCTATAAATTTCTTTCTGTATATGAGCCAGTCGGTCATTCTTGCTTCCTTACATGCATTTGGTGCACATTTTTTGTTGTTGGAAATTGAAGACAGCATTTTTCAGTATTAAAACATGGAATTCTAGAAACCAGATTTTCTCCCTTTCCTGTGTATATTGTTGTTGTTTGTTGTGGATCGTCGTTGTTTAGTGGCTTTCTAAACTATTTTGGTAAAGCTTGTCTTCTTGGTCCTATGTGGTCTCTAAAATCTGTGCTGTATTATCTTGGTGGTCAGATAGTAATTTGAGAGTCAGTTCCTTAAATGCCTGGAACAGAATATAAGACAACCTAGTTCCCCCATGTCCTCCAATAATCCACACCTCTCCTTATAATCACCAATTGGTCCTCTGTTGGGACATTTCTTTAATGATTAGAATCACCATTCACAACTCTGCCATCCTTTAATTTCATGCTTTTATGGATCCTAAATGCAATCATCTACAAAAGTTTAGAGTCTTATTGGGTTTTTATCCTTCTTATAATTTTCTGACATGCATCCTACTCTGGACATGTTGTGTAGACTTCTATATTCCCTAATATATGCATGAACTATTTGAAGTTCTTATTTCTCATCTCCCCCAAATCTTTGCTTCCTGTGCATTTTTTTGGTTTGCCACTCACTATTCCTGTCTGCGATCGTATGTGTGTTTGCTTTTATGTATTTTTGAGAAAGTTTTGAGTTAAACAAAAGCCAGACTTTGAAACGATCACACTAAAAACAGTTCTTTAAAAGCAAGGTCTCTTCTACCTTTCTGGCACCAGAAATCTGTCAGAAAAGGGACTAGTACTCAAGAGGCTTTTGCAGAGTTGGAGAGAGGGCATTCCAGGGAGAAAGTAAATCTGTCACAATGTTCTCATATCAGAATTCATCAGTTATTATTATTTTTTCATAACTTAAGTGTTGCTTTGCTTGTTTTAAGTCTGAGTAGATCTAGAGTTCTGAGAAAGTTGATTCTGGCAGTTTTGGGCAGCTTAATTGTTGTTTTAGTGGAGGATGGAATTTTAGAATTCTTCACTGCCATTTTCTGTGACGTCACTCCTCCTGTGCCTGGTGTTGATATTAGGATAATCTTGGTTTTGTAAATATGCTGGAAGAATTTCCTCTACCAGTATATTCTAGGCAGTTTTTGTGCAAGACTAAAATTATTTTTCTCCTAATTTACATAGATTTTATCTGAACCTAGATTTTTCTTTGTGAAAGGTTTCTGGTAATGAATTTGTTTAATAGGTAAAAGGCAACTCACAGATTCTATTTCATTATTTGTCCATTTTGATAGATATTTTTGAAAGCACTTTTTGCATTCCATTTATTTGTTGAATTTTTTTCACAACTGTTATGCTTATTATGCTTTTAATGTATACAGGATTTGTAACGAAGTTTTCTTTTCAATCTGGTATTGGCAATTTTTGTTAACCATTTTTCTAATTATTTTCCCAGTTATGTTATACACATATTCAAATGTTTCCAACTTCTGAATTTGCTGTTACCTATGTTTTTTCAATTTTAATGATATCTTTTGGTTCTTATTTCTTACACTTACCTTCTTTGGGCTGAGTTTCCTTTGTCTTTCTAGCTCCTCAAGGTTGAATATTAGAGCATTGATTTTTAAATCTTGTGCAATTTTTAAGGCATTTAAAGTTGTAAATCTACTCCTAAGTATTGTTTTGGTTGTAAATCCCAGATTTTAGTACTTGGTCTGTTTATTATCATTGTTTGGAAATAATTTCTAAGCTTTGGTATGATTACTTCTCTCATCAATTTGTTATTTAGAAGTTTGTTGTGCAATTTCCAAACATTCTGGAATTTTTAAAGATATATTGTTACTGATTTTTACATCAATTTCATTGTTATCGAAGATTTTTCTCTGTAAAATTTTGATCTTTTGGGACTTATTGGACTCATTTTCTGGTGAGGTATGTGGGTTATTTGTAATTATGTATAATATTCAATTATTGGATGTAATGTTTTTATAATTTTATCCAATCAAGTTAGTTAGTACAATTTTGCCTGATTTTGTTTTGTCTTGGTGTGGTTTGGGGACACACCTGGCAATGAGCAGAGCTTACGTCTGGCCCTGTTCTGTCTCAAGGATCACTCCTGGCAGTCTCAGGGGACCATGTAGGGTGCTGAGGATAGAGCCCAGGTCAGATTTGCGTAAGGGAAGTGCCTTACCCGCTATATGGTTTCTTTTGTCCCTCGTCTTTTAATTAATAACCATGAGAGTGGCTTTATGGTAAGTGACTTGGACTGTGAGTTTGTGGATTCTTCTCTTTCTCCAGCCTATCAGCAGCCTAAACAATGTTCTGAAAACTTCTTTTGGTGGTACATGTCTATTGATGATGAATTCACTAAGATTTTTCTTATCTTAAATATTTTTACTGAGGCTGCTGTGATCGTGCAGCAGGTAGGGTGCTTGCTTTGCATGTGGCTGACCCACACTTGAGCCCCAGTATCCCATATGGATCTCCAAGCACTGACAGGAGAAATTTCTGGGTGCATTGCCAGGAGTAATCCCTGAGCACCACTGGATGTGGCCCTAAAACCAAAAAAGATATTTTTGTCTTATTTTGTCCTCATTTGAGGAGTGTATTTCTGTTAGATATACAATTTTGATTACTTTCTTTTTTCCTGACAGGATCTTAAATCCATTTATTTTTGTTCTTATCTCATGTTTTCTGATGTGATTACTTTTATACTTTCTGATGAGTCATTATTGATTTGCCTGTATTGTATCTTTTTTTCTGACTACTATGTGTGTATGTGTATGTGTGTATGGGGGTGCCAGGGATTGAACCCAGGGCCTGTGTTCTGTTGCTGAGCCCACAGACCCAATGATTATTGTTTGATTTGCTCTTTATACTTTTATCTCTTTGGATCTTTGAGCCAAGACCTCGCATCAAATTTTGAAAATATTACTTCAAAGAGTATTAACACATAGTATTTATTAGTACACATATAAAGTTAATATTATATTATAATATTATTGTATATTGTAACATACACAATACAATTGTAAGTAACTATATAATAAATATACTTGTTTATTATCGACCCAGGTTCGATTCCTTGTCCCTCTCAGAGAGCCCGGCAAGCTACTGAGAGTATCCAGCCCACACAGCAGAGCCTGGCAAGCTACCCATTTGGTATTCGATATGACAAAAACAGTAATAATAATTCTCATGATGGAGATGTTATTGGTGCCCGCTCGAGAAAATCGATGAACAACGGGACGACAGAGCTACAGTGCTGCTATTGTCATAAATATATTATTATAGTAATACTACAGTTAATATTGTTCCACATTTGCTTGGATCTTGTTACAGTTTTTGTCTTTTTTCTTTTCTGTTCTTAAAATTGGGTGGTTCGGGGAGCCAGGAGGTGGCTCAGTGTCTGATTTCTGCTGCTGCCACCTGCATCATGTAACTCTCCTCCTTGTACCCAGCAGTTCTGCTGGTGAGAATCCGAAAGGCCACAGGTGATTTCCAGCAGGTACTGCAGTTAGAAAGATGTGTGAGCACTGTGGCCAGGAGTGACTCTGGCAGTCATTATTCCAGAGAGTGGACAAGCATTACAACTAGACCCTGACTACCAGAGAGTACCCTGTGCACATGTTCAAGCACCACCAGCTGATGTGTGACCCCTGGCAAGTGCCACAATTAAATCTGTGAGCACTGTGACCAAGTATGTACATGTGTTTTTGGTCCCAACAAGAGGGGGAAACGGGGAGTTTTTACTGACCTACCTTCAAATTAACTTGCTTTCTTCTGTCTCCTTTAACCTGATTTTAATGTCATCTTGAAAATATTTCATTTTAGTTACGGTCCTTCTCAGCCTTAAAATTCCATTTGATTACGATCTTTCATGGTGTGGATTTATGCCCCCTCTTATTGCTTAGTTTTGTTTATTATGAATGTATTTTCCTTTTATATTTTTGTTTGTTTTAATGTTTGGATACACCCCAAGGTGCTGGAGGTAGGGTCTGCTCCCGGCAGGGCTCAGAAGTTGTCTGTGGTGTTATTCAGACATTCACGTAGTACTAGGGCTTGAATTTAGGGCTCCCACACTCAAAACATGCTCTCCATCCCTTTGAGCTATCTTCCCAACCTCATTTAAGTTCTGTACTATATTAAAATTTAGGAAATAAATACTTTCATAGTTATTTTAGAGTCCTTGGTTATTAATCCAATTTTGGGACATATCATGGTTGGTTTGTCCGGCCTTCTTTTCCTTGGATTTTGGATCACCTTTCAATTGTTTATGTAATAACTATTATATTCTGACATAATGGGCTTTGCTGTCTTCTTTTATAGGGGCTTGGATTTTGTTCTGGAAGGCAGTTACTTTACTGGTGGATTCGTTTCCTGAGAGTTAGTTTGTGTAGGTTTCATTCGGAGGCTTAGAACAACGTCTCTACGGGGCTTTCTTTTTCTGCTCTAATGTGGACATAGAGAATACTTTTATTGTCCATTTTATTAATTATATTCTACTTTTATATCATATTGTCCATGTTAATATAATATGATATGATTATTTTAATGACCTTGTTCTTCTCACCAGAATCAAGAGTAATTATTAGGCGACTTCACTCAACATGGTGCGGGGTTCTTGCTGCTCTGCCTGCTTGTATTGTAGGCCTCAGAACACAGGCCTCAGAGTCCCACTGTGTGTCCTTGTTCTCAATGGCCATCCACTTGAGAAATGGGTTTTCTCACCAACTCTCCTGGGAGAGACATTGGATTTGAACATGACAGCAGAAAGAACTGCCTTTGGGGACATTGAAAGCTGGAGGGTCCTCACTCTCTCTCTCTCTCTCTCTCTCTCTCTCTCTCTCTCTCTCTCTCTCTCTCTCTCTCTGTGTATGTGTGTGTGTGTGTGTGTGTGTGTGTGTGTGTGTGTGTGTGTGTGCATATGGCCTATTTAACCACTTCATTGCCAGTAATAAAGAGCTCCCTGCCAGCTCCTAAGGTGAAGATTTTGTTATGCTATTACACTTTTTTTTTCTTTTTTGGGTCACATCTAGAGATGCACAGGGGTTACTCCTGGCTCTGTGTTCAGGAATTACTCCTGGCACTGCTCAGGGGACCATATGGGATGCTGGGAATCGAACCCAGGTTGGCCGCGTGCAAGGCAAACGCCCTCCCCGCTGTGCTATTGCTCCAGCCCCAATGCTATTACACTTTATATTCTGCAGCGCTGGATCCAGCATACAGAGGGGGTGGGTTTGAACATCACTTGGCAGAGAGGAAGAACCTAAGAGCTCGGGGCTCTTGTTGCAGACACTCCTGGCTCTAAAGTGAGCCCAGAAGAAAGAACCGAGAGGTTCTTTGGGAGCCAGCACAAGCCACGCTTTCGTTTGTTTTATTTTATTTTTAGAAAGTAGTTCACAATATTTGATTACATTTCGTATTCGAACACCAGTCCCACCACCATGATACCTTCCCACCACCATATTTTGGACGTTTCCATCCCCAATCCCTGCGAGCAACCCAAAGCAGCACCAAAATAATTTATTTTGTATCATTTATTATGAATAAACCACTGAAAATCTTGCTTTCATTTTGGAAAACGGGGAGACTAAGACCAGAGCGGGGGAGCCCTTGCTCCTGGCTGGGCAGAATCATAAACTCTTTGGATGCTCAGGGATGAGCCTAGAGAGCAGGATTTTCCCAGTGTGATTTCCTTCATTTGGGGATCACCCGGGGAAGTTAAAATCTTGGCGCCGACAACCAGTAAAATCAGAAGCCTGGGAGCAGGAGCAGGCCATCAGCAGTTCTGAAATCTCTGCAGAGATTTCGCGAGGGGTCAAGTTTGAGAGCAAGCTTCAAGAGCATCATTGCCAGGCCCCGGGAGAACAAAGGTTTGGCAGAGGCATCGGAGAAGGCGTGCCAGGGTGGCACAGGGCAGGGGCTGTGCACCCAACTATTTGCCTCGATCGCAGCTGCCCGTGTGTGTGTGTGTGTGTGTGTGTGTCTCTGATGCATTGCTCCCCTACAGAATGGCACTCGGAGGAAAGTCTCCACGGCTCTTCTCTGTGTCAACCCTCCAGCCCGGCACACGGGGAGGATGCCGCCTGCCCGACTGCAGTGAGGATGGCCGCCCCATCTCCTGATCCCACGCTCAGTGCCCCCCGCCTCCCTGCCCTGCCCTCCAATCCTTCTCTGTATCCATGGTCCTGCACCCCGCAGTTGTCCTCCCAGCCCCCACGTATTTCCTCTTTCGCCCGCAAGCTGAGGCGCTCTTCTGTGGACCAAATTCTTTGTTTGGGGTTGTGCAGATTAATCAAGGGTGGCTGGTGTTCAGGGGGGCACCGGGGGCATAGAGATTATGTAGGAGGCTGTGAGTTGAGGCGGGTGGTGGGGGGGGAGAGCAACTGACATGGAATTAGCCTTCATTTTAAGTCTCGATGCAGCAATTATGAGTTCTGAATAGCAGTGGTTGTTATTGAGGATGGTCGCCTAAGCAGTGCACATAATTATTATAATTACTGTGTACCTAATGATGCCTAATAAGGAGCAACATCACACAGCGGCGCGGTGGCTGCTCAGCCTGGTGGTCTGGGCTCCCGAGGGGAAGTGGGTTGGGCTCTGGTGCCCGCGCGGGGCTATGTTTCAGGGACGCCAGGCTGCCTGTCTACCCGGGACCCGGGGCCGCAGGGTGGGCAGGAAGGGAAAGCGCCCAGGAAGAATGTGCTGGCGTCAGTTCAGCGGGAAAGCGGTGCTCACGGAAGGCACTGCGCTGGTGTTGTCCTTCCCCTGCCACGATCTAGGGGGCAGACCTGCCCTGGGCCTTGTAGGGGAGGTCCACGAGGGAGCACTGTAGGGAGCACTGCAGGGAGCACTGCACTCCAAGCCTTGGCAGGAGGCCAGAACAGTCAGCACTCTCACTTTGCGTGTGTACAGATAACATTTTCGGTAACTTTTAGAGGAGGCTCCTGCTGCCCCAGAAGATTTTTTTTTTTCATCCTCTCACAACAATGCACTGTCACTATCACTGTCATCCCGTTGCTCATCGATTTGTTCGAGCGGGCACCAGTAACGTCTCTCATTGTGAGACTTATTTGTTACTGTTTTTGGCATATCCAATACGCCACGGGTAGCTTGCCAGGCTCTGCCATGCTGGTGCGATACTCTCGGTAGCTTGTCGGGCTCTCCGAGAGGGGCAGGGGAATTGAACACAGGTCGGCCATGTGAAAGGCGAATGCCCTACCACTGTGCTATCGCTCCACAATAATGCACAGATGAAGAAATTGGGTCTCCATGGCCATGCCAATGCTACACAGCTGCCATTGATCAAGCACTTTTCTTTTGTTTGTTTTATTATCATCATATCTGGTGATGCCCAGGGGTTACTGCTGGCTCTGTACTTAGGAATTACTCCCGGTGGGGGATTGAACTCCTTGGGCCATGTACAGAGCAGAGCCCTACCCACTGTCCTATCTCTCTGAGCCCTGATTGAGTGCTTCAATCCTGATTTTGATCATAGGGGGATCACGTGATCCCCCTATGATCCCACTGGAGAGATACTGTTATTGTTACTATTCTTATGCTATAGAGAGCAAGTGAGAAAACAGGAAGCACTTGCCAAGGTTAGAGGGCTAATATATGGCAGAGTCAAAATCTGAGCCCAGGTGATCCAATTCCAGCTGCTGGTTCCCTAATGAGTGCCTGGTAACTCACTAGTATATGCTAGTCATAGATTTACACAGGGTACACTCTAGCTAAGAAGGACCAAATAAAAGCATAGAAGCGAATCCATGAATAATGACAATACATTATCAATAGCAAGTTGACAGGCTGAGGAGATGGACAGGAAGAGGCTCCGAATTGCAGTCTGTCGTAGGGAGGAAGACAGTGAGGACCTCAGGAATTGAGGATACATTTCAGCTGGCCTTAGTCACAGGTCAGCATTGCAGGGCGCTTGCCTTGCATGCAGCCAACCCGGGTTCAATCTCAGCCTCCCATCTGGTCCCCTGAGCCTGCCAGGAGTACAGAGCGCAGAGCCATGAGTAAGTCCTGAGCACTGCCAGGGGTGGCCCCTAACTCAAGCCAGACCAAACCAAAACAGCATTCAGATCCCCCAAGCTCCTGTCGCTACATCTGTAACCACCTACTTGGTGTCCTGGGGCCAATCCCCTGATTTCCCCCAGACTCAGTGTGTACCCTGGTCTCACGGCCAGCCATAGCCCCGAGTTGGTGGGAGGGAGTTTCTCACCAGGGAGGAGAATCAAGCCCTAACCCTAATGTCCAGGGCATCTGTAGAAGGAGCCAAGGTCGCTATCATATTCTTGTTTATTCTTGTCTAATTACTACCTTTAGTACCAGGGACCCCCCTGCCCGCCTCGCCTTGCGCCCCAGCTCTGGCTCTGCCTGCTTCCCTTTCTCTCAGTCTCTGCTTGGTGCTGCGGGGGCCGGGGGCCTGGCTGCCCAGTTAATGGGGTATTGTCCCTGCCCTGCGGGAACAAGGCAAGCTCAGCTGGCCTTAGTCACAGGTCAATGGCTTCATACAAATCCACAGGGAGTGGCAGACGCTCTGACAAGGGGTGGGGGGTTTTGGTGCGGGGGGAGGGGGGGTGGAAACTGGGGTGAGGTGGGAGGGCGGGGTAGGGGGGCCCTGCAGGCTCAGAGGCTTCAGTGGCTGGAAACTGCAAAATTTAGTGGAGCAGCCAGCCCCGTGGCAATTGTGCGGTCTGAGCCTAAGTTACCGGCTCCTGAGTGCTCCCGCGTGCTGGGAAGAGCTCGTTTCTCCCCGAAGCAGGCTTTCTCTCCCCACTCTAAGGCCTCTGGGGATGCTTCCCCTTCAGAACTGGCCTGTGCATGGGCGAGGGTGGAGAACAGCCGCCCTGGTCTCCCTCCGCCCCAGACACCAGCCCCCACCCCCTCCTGCAATTGACGACAAGGACAGTGACACTTGCTCTTGGGGGACAGCTCTCCTTCCAATGCCTTGGAGGCGACACTTGCAGCTGGCTTGCTTTTTTTTTTTTTCCCTTTTTTTGAATAACTCCTAGTAGCCAGCTGGAGGTACGTTTGGGCCAGACTGCCCAAGGGTACGGGAAAGGGAAGGGTGGGATGTGGCCCAGAGCATCTCTCCACGGGGCGGAGGAGGTGAGCCCTGGGGCCTGGGAGGCAGCTGTGGGGACACCCCAGAGGTTCTGCACAGGATTGAACCCGATTCCTGGAGGAGGAGGGGAGGTGGGAAGTGGGCTGGACTAGGGGGTGAGCTGGTGATGGAGAAAGCTTGTACCGATGAGGCAAGGAGTGAACGTTGGTGTGGGCACAGGCTGGGGGCTCGGGAGGCAAAGGACAAGAAATGATAATAGGAGAAAAGTCAGCTTTCGGCTGAGGCAATAGGTGTGTGTGTATGAGTTTTAGGGCACAGTATCATCATCCACTGCCAATTTGCCAGCATCTTCCTTGCAGTGTCCCCGGGACTCTGACTCCCGCCTCCTCCACCCTTGGTGACTGCAGTTCTGTCAACAGGGTTTTCAGGTCTGCAAGTAAAGACGAGCACAGAGTTGGCCAGCACCCGGCACTGTGTATTACTTTGCTTTGATTCTTTACATCCTACAGATGAGTGAGATCGACTGATAATTTTATCATTCTTCTTCTGGCTTTTGACACTAAAAATGAATACTTTCTAGTTCCATCCATGTTGTAGCAAAATGCAAGGTTTCTTTTCTCTCTTCTCATACCTGAGTTTACATATATATATATATATACATATATATTATATATATATCACTGTCATCACGTTGTTCATCGATTTGCTCGAGCGGGCACCAGTAACATCTCCATTGTGAGACTTGTTACTGTATTTTGGCATATTGAATATGCCACAGTAGCTTGCCAGGCTCTGCCGTGAGGATGGGATACTCTCGGTAGCTTGCCGGGCTCTCTGAGAGGGATGGAGGAATCAAACCCGGGTTGGCCATGTGCAAGGCAAACACCCTACCCATCATGCTATTGCTCCAACCATATGTGTATATATATATATATGTGTGTGTGTGTGTGTGTGTGTGTGTGTGTATTCAACTCTATTGTTTTTTATTATAACACTGCGATTTCACAGTTGTTCATAACAGAGTTGTCATTTAATGTTTCAACACCAATCCCACCACCCTTGTGACCTTCCCTCCACCAATGCCTCCAGTTTCCCACTGACCCCTCCACCGGCCCCTCTCCCCACTGCAGTTAGTATTCACAAAGTTACTTCATATTGCTTGTTACAACAAAATGACAAATGGAATTATAAAAGAAATCAATAAAAGTTCATTTGTGATAATTATCACATCTCACAATGGTGTTACTAAAGTCATTGAAGATTTACTGAGCTGGTGGGTGCTAGCTGCACCTTCTGTGTCATTGTTTCCGCTCACTGAGCTTGGGGGCCTTCTACACAACCTTCCCATCAAATTTGCTGTGCTCCTACTGGGCTGTCAGTGCTGTGAAATTTGGATTCAGCTGTGTACTTCAGGAGCTTGATGTCTTGGTGGCTTGATGAGGTTCAGTTGAGGAGCTGTGCTGTTTCTATACTGGAAGGTACCGGATACTAATGAGGACTGCTGGGCTGGGCCTTTAGCCAAGAGGGAAATCTGCCGACCCCCATTCCAAGAAGGAACCAGCATTCCCAGGCTGGACTGTTCTATATGGGCTATTCAGTGGCTTGACTTTCATTTATTGGGCACACAGGCTGTTTCCACATCTTGGCTATCGTAGATAGTCCCGCAATGAACTGAAGTGTGCATATATATCTCTTCAACATTAATATGTTTGTGTTCTTTGGATGGATAACCTGAAGTGGACTTGCTGGGTCATATAGCAATTCTATTTTTAATTTTCTGAGGTGTTTCCATACAGTTTTTCGTAGAGTTTGAACACGTGTGCATTCCCACCAATAGTGAAATAAGGTTTCTTTTCCTCAGCGTCCCAGTCAGCACCCGTTGTTTCTACTTTTCTAATTATTATTAATTTTTTAAATCTGAGCCATTCTCAGTGGAGTGAGGTGCTATCTCACTGTCACTTTGATTTGCAGTTGCCTGATAATTAATGATGAGATGACGAGCAGTTCTCAATGTGCCTGTGAGTCCTCTGTATGTTTTATTTGGAGAAGTGCCTATTTACACCTCTCCCTTTAAATTTTTTTTCTGTTGTGAATTTTGTGAATGTTTTCTATATCTTTGCTACTAGCCCTTTGTCATATGTACGGTATGAGAATATTTTCTCTGGTCAATAGAATGCCTTTTTATTTTAGCAATAGTGTATTTCACAGTAAGACACAAGGGACTAGAAAGATAGTACAGTAAATCTGGCAGGTTCGATCCTTGGCACCCCATATGGTCCCCTGAACCCTGCCAGGAGTAAGCCCTGAGCACTGTAGGGTGTGGCCAAAAAGACACATTTTAGTTTGACCTAGCCCCATTCGCTCATTTTTGCTTTCGTTTTCCTTGCCAACAGAGTCAAATCACTGAAGATTCTTTGAAGTCAACATCATGGAGAACTCTGACCATGTTTTCTTTGTCCATTTTATGGATATAAGTCTAGCGTTAGGGCATTTAATCCACTTTGAGTTATTTTTTGTGAGTAGTGTAAAGTAGTTGTCCAATTTTATTCTTTTTCGTATGGCTACTCAGTTTTCCCGGGACATTTCTGGAGGAGGCTTTCCTTTCTGCACTTTGTTACTGGTTCCTTTATAGCACATTAGTTTTCCACAAAGCTGGGGGGTTATTCTGGGTTCTCAATTCTGGATTTGATTCCTCTGTCCCTCTCAGAGAGCCCAGCAAGCTACTGAAAGTTTCCCGCCCACACGGCAGAGCCTGGCAAGCTACCCGAGGCGTATTCCATATGCCAAAAAACAGTAACAAGTCTCACAATGGAGATGTTACTGGTGCCTGCTCGAGCAAATCAATGAACAACAGGACAACAGTTCTACAGTGCTACAGTGTTCAATTCTGGTCTGTTAGCTTGGGTGTTTGCTTTAATACACACTGCCATGATTATTATTGCTTTAAAGTTGGTGATCAGAAGTTAGTCCTATACTGAGTTCCTCCCCACTTGAGAAGCCCCATTGCCTTTCTTTTCTTTCTAATAAACTTTTCTACTTAAATAAAGGAAAAGTTGGTGACCACTTAGCCTCCTATCTCCTTAGAATTTCTTTGGCTTTTGGAAAATTTTGTGGTTTTATACACATCTTAGTAATATTTGTTCTTGAACAATATCATTGGAATTTTAATAAGGATTGCATTGAATCTGTAAAATGTTTTGAGTAGGATGGTCATTTAAGCAATGTTGATTCTTCTAATCCATGGTCATAAGATATTTTTTCATTTCCCTATTCCGCTTATGTTTCTTTTAACAGTGAATTATAGTTTTTGATATATTAGTCTTTCAACTCCTGTTTTGGGTTCTAGATCCTTGATTTTAAAAATTTATCCCTCTTTTAATTTGCTTCTTGCATGTAGAAATGATACAGGTTTTTGGTTTCTGGGATATACCTGGAGGTTTTGCTTGGTGTTTCTTGAGAGAACCAGACAATGCCAGGGATCAAACTCTGACCTCCCATAAATCATGTCCTCATTCAATTGAGTTCTCTCTGAAACAGATTTAACATACTGATTTTGTACCTTCTCACTTTATTGTAAAATTTAATTGTTTCTAAGATGCTTCTAAGAGCTTTTCAGTGGAGCCATCGGGGTTTTCTATAGTATTGTGCCACCTAAAAATAGTTGATAGTTTAATTTCTTTTCCAACTTGAGTCTCTTTATTTTTCTTGCCTGATTGCTATGGATAGCACTGAGCTGAATAATAGTGGTGAGAGTGGACATTCTTGCCTTCTGCTTGATCTTAGAAGAAAAGTTTTCAATTATTTTTATCATTGAGAATGCTGTTAGTTGTAAATAGTCTTTTCTGTACTGAAAGACTAGTGACGCTGATCTGTAATTTTCTTTGTAGTGACGTCCCTGTCAGCTTTTGGGATTAAGATATTGTTGGCCCCCTAGAAACTGGATTCAAGCCACAGCTATTCGAGTGTAATCATCCGATTTGGGTTGTTAGGCATTCGAATGAATCAATGCTCATGGCCAAGTTCGTGTTGACAAGGACACTGACAGCACCAATGCCTCTGTCCGAGGAACAGTCCTTCTCTAGAGTCGAAAATGGCGTGATGTGATTGAGGCCTTCTTGTTTCAGTCAGACCAATTATGTCGTACTTGATCTTCTGCGCTCGCACCATCAGGTCCTCAGTGGATGCTTCCCATGCGTTGAAAGTACAGACAGTCATTTTAGTACTTTGTTTTGGCAGTCTAGTTTGTCCCTGAGATTTTATCAGCCTCTCCTTGCTCATCTTTCTTAACGCTGGCTGCCGTATTGGGAGCTCTTTCGGTGTCAGGCAAATGAGGCCCATTGTTGTTACTGTTTTCGGCATATTGAATATGTCATGGGTAGCTTGCCAGGCTCTGCCATGCGGGCGGGGTACTCTTGGTAGCTTGCCAGGCTCTCAGAAAGGGATAGAGGCTTTTAGGGTGGCCTCCAATCACCCTTACAGGTGTCCCCATGGTTCACACCATATTTGAACCTCATCAAATGTGGTGCAGAAATTATGGAAAATGGGTATTAAGTGTCTTATGGTATGTCCGGAAAGTGGCCTGGAGTGTGGCGATGGCTGGGTAGTGGAAGTAATGGAGCTTGGTCGATGAGGTATTTATCTGGCTCAGGTAGGGTGGGTCATCTGGGTTTGATCCCTAGGGTGCTGGAGATTGGAGGAGGCAGACAGAAGATCTTGTTTCCAGGTCTTGTTGAGCCTGGAGTTCAAGGTCTCAAAGTTCTGCTTTTACCTGGTTCTGTTGGCCTTCACTCATGCATGAGGTTTGGCCTGAGTGTCCAGAAAGCAGCCTGGAGCATGGTGGTGGCTGGATAGTGGAGGTTTGAATAGATGTGGCTCACTGCCGGCAGTTTCTATCTTCGTTGTCTATGAACCAACATCCAACTACGATGAAGAAGAAATTGAGAAATTCTACATGGAGCTGGAGCAGTTCTATAAAGAAGACCACACCTTCTACAAGATCATTGTCGGTGATTTTAATGCTAAGATAGGACCGAGAAGGTCTCCTGAAGAACTCCACATTGGGACTCATGGCCTAGAATGGAACAAACAGGGTGAGAGACTGTCTGAGTTCATCATGTTGACCAAGACCATCCATGGTAACTCACAGTTCCAGAAGGCCAAATCTAAACGTTGGACATGGGAGTCTCCTGGTGGACAGTTCCACAACAAAATTGACCATATCATATTCAATCGAAGGTTTTGCCTGACTGATGTTGCTGTTGTCCCAAAATTACAAACAGGATTGGACCACCATCTCCTTCATGCAAAATTCTACTTCACAGAGCAGGGAGAAAGGTCTGCAAAGTTTAAGTTTAAGAAGAGAACTCCCAGAATGACTACCATCTGGGAGCTCTTTGGCACTATTGCAGCAATGTGGGAAGATGAGAGTAGGAAAACCACAAATAGACGTCTGTCTTCGGAAACTCTTGAGCTCATTTGCCAACGTGGTTTGGCACAAGCCTCAGGCAATCACAAGCTAATGTCCAAGCTCGCAAAGCTGTGCAGAGAAGTGATAAAGGAAGATCTCAAAGAGAGAAGAGCAGCAATGTTGGCCGATGCGGCAGAAGCCAGGAAAAGTCTTCACAACGCTTTTCTGTCCTTTGCCAACTACAAGACCAAGATGACTGCCCTTCGATGTCCTGATGGATCTATCACATCTTCCAGAAGGGCAATGGAGAGGATTATTCACGACTTCTACCTGGATCTCTTTGACAGCCACATCCACCTGCCCACATACCAAATTCCGCAGGATGGATGTCATTCCTAACATTCTCCCTTCTGAAATCTGACTCGCTATTTCGTTGTTAAAGACAAGGTCAGACTTGAACACCTGAAGAATCTGCCACCAGTACTCGTCAATACACTGGCTCGGCTCTTCACACACTACTTGTCCATATGCAAGGTTCTGTCCTAACGGAAAACCAGCAGGACTGTTCTGTTGTATAAGAAGGGAGACATCCACAACATTGGCAACTATCGCCCAATCTGCTTGTTGTCCGTCATCTACAAGTTGTTCACTCGAGTCATCCTGAATAGAATAGGCAGAACACTAGATGAAGGACAACCATGTAAGCAAGCCAAATTCCAAAAAGGATTCAGCATGATCGACCATATCCACACAGTGACCAAGCTCATTGAAGTTTTGTGAGAGTTCAAGATGCTGCTCTGTCTAACTTTTATCAATTTAAAGAAGAATTTTGATTCTATTGAGACTGAAGTGGTCATCAAAGCCCTAGCCAAACAGGGCATTCAAACTCAGTACATCAAGATCTTCCTGGAACTGTATCACGGATTCACCACCCGGATCTCACCATTCTACAAGGAAGTGATCATTGATGTAAAGAGAGGGGTTTGACAGGGTGATACCATTTCACTGAAACTCTTCAGTGCCACCCTCGAGAATGTCATGCAATTACTGGGATGGGAAGGAATGGAAATGAAGATTGACGATTGGCAACTATACCACCTCCGCTTCGCTGATGACATCGTTCCTCTAATAACCCAAACATTAGCCAAGAGGCACAAATGCCAGCCGACTTCGACTGTGAGTGTGGAAAGGTCAGACTGTAGCTGAATTTCATCAAGACAATGTTTATGAAAAATGAACTAGTCCTTGATGTTCCATTTGCTTTCAATGGAACGAACATCTTTGAATGCAGCAGCTATGTGTACCCAGGTCGAGAACTCAACATGAGGAATGACTTGGCGCCAGAACTGCACAGGAGGAAGAGAGCAGTGTGAAACACCTTCAAGAGCGTCGAATTAGTGGTTAAGAGGACAAAGAACATCCAGCTCCAGGGCACATCTTTTCAACTCCACCATTCTTCCTGCACTAACATCCGCCTCAGAGACCTGGGCCCTACGAAAATAGGATGAGAACGTTATTCGAGTATCCCAAAAAGGAATCAAAAGAGCTATGCTTGGAGTATCACGTTTCACTCGAGTGAGAGAAGGAATCCGGAGTTCTGACCTCCATTGACAATCAAGAATCAGGGACACTGTCTCGTTTGCCAAGGCGTCAAAAATCAGATGGGCTGGACACGTAATGCAAGATGACTGCTGGATTAGAGCTGTTACCAGCTGTTACCACAGGATGTCAAAAGACCATGTGGCTGCCCACCTACGAGATGGTCAGACTTCTTCATCAAAACCCTGAATGAACAGTTTGAGGCTCTTTGTGTTCCTGGAGCGAGCAGATATCATTGGGCTACACTAGCACATGACAGGGACGAATGGAAACATTACTGATGCCCGCTCAAGCAAATCGAAGATCAACGGGATGACAAGTGATACAAGTGACAGAAACTGGATGAATTCCCATTTCTTCAATTTTCCAAAGGTGCTTGAGCCCCTTTAGTTAACTGATTTTTTACTGCTGACTACATGCCAGCTGTTTTATAAATACTTGCATCATCTCATTCGGTCCTCAAAAATTTCTCAGTAGATTTGATTATTATTCTCCTTTCACAGGTGAGGAAACCAAAGCTCAGATGTCCTAGGGTTTGATAAGACCATACAGCTTATAAAAAGGGTTTATACTTCGTGCCCAGGCTTTTTGCTATCTGTCCTCTCTCTGTTTTTCATTCTCTTTGGTTTTTAGTTTGGGGCCATGCCTGACAGTTCTCAGGGCTTATTTCTCTGGCTCTGTGCTTAAGGGGTCATACTTGATGGTGCTCAGGGATTTGTATGTGATGCTGGGGATCAAACCTGAGTCTGTCACATGCATGGCTCCTGTCCTGCCCATTGTATGATCTCTCTGGCTCCTCAAATGGGCTTTTCTCTGGTCCCAACCATACCACCAAGAAAATGCAGAAATATTTTACAATTCCTTGAATGTGGAACTAGACTGATGCACCAAGTGAATGAGTAAATGTGACATGACCCATTCGGGCAGAAATGACGGTCTCACCTGAGTCCAGCCTCCACCCACCATCCCTGCCTCTTTAGGAACTCAGCTTTTGAGGTGTCCTCTGGCCCCTTCGTGTTGGCTCTTTCGTGAAGAATTTTCTGGAAGGAGAGGCTGGTAACCTTTTCCCCCTTAGTCTGGGTCAATCTGAATGACAGGAGAGAGGGAGAAGTAGTTAGACACTAAGAACTTCCAAGTGATCTTAATCCCAGGGGCAGCTTCTGAGGGGGTCGTGAGCTAGTTCACGGGGTCCCACATGAGCTTCTGCAGGCTGTGAGGCACACTGGAGTCAGGACATGGAGTCAGAGAGAACACGACCACGTCCTTCCTACAACTTCTGTGTCTGGCTGAGATTTGTCCCCCATCCTAGCACCGACTCTGCAGGACACCCTTTTCAATACGAAGCGGTGATAATGGTTTGGGGATTCGAGGTATAAGCAGGCCTGCCTATTTTCTCCTAATTTACGCAGCCACTCAGGAGAAAGTGATTTCAGCCTATGAATATTACGCTTTCATCTGCCTCACCCGGAAACTTCGGCCTGATGCTTCACTGGTGTCTCTGGGGAACTCTCTGATTTCAATTCCATTTGATTCAAATCCTGAGAATGTGTCTCGCCATGATCCCAGCCTGCAGCTCTCCTTTTGCTCGAGTCTGGGAGGGGGACACCTCGGGAGTCCCAGGGGTCTCATTGGGTGACAGATCCTGCTGTAGACCTCCTCTGGGGACCAGGTTTCCTAGAAGGAGCCACATGAGGTCTTTCATCCAGGATCTTTCTCGGCAGCACGGCACATCTGCTGGCAGCTCAGATCTTGGCCCTACTTATCCTCATATTTCCTCTCTGTAAAACTGAAATTATTATTCTTATGTCCCAGACATGCAGTATTCACTGACAATGTTTTTCAACTTTCAATTTGGCCACCTCTTCATAAATTTTACTATGGCCGCATACTACCAGTACCATATGTGTATACTATTAGTTATTGGTTATTAATTTATTTGGGTTTGTGACCATGTACAGCAATCATCAGGGGCTATTCCTGCCTCTATGCTCAAGAGTAATCCCTGGAAGTGCTCAGGGATTCTAACAGCCCTTGGCCCATGCAAGACAAACACCTCACTTTCTGTACTATCTCTCTGGCCAAATTATTTATCTGTAAAATAATTCTATTGATTCTAAAATTATTTATTTGATTAATCTTTCTTTAAAGTGATCCATGTTAACAAAGATTTTTTGTTTGGGGCCACACCCTGTGATGCTCAGGGGTCACTCCTGGCTCTGCACTCAGGGGTCACTCCTGGCAGTGCACCAGGGACCATATGAGGTGCTGGGAATCAAAACCTGGGTTGGCCACCTATAAGGCAAGTACCCTACCTGCCGTACTACCACACCAGCTCCTCAAATTAAAAAAATAGCTTTAATGGATCTGCATATATGCCTTCAAATAGTATATATCTATCACTGTCACTGTCATCCCGTTGCTCATTGATATGCTCAAGCGGGCGCCAGTAATGTCTCCATTGTGAGACTTGTTGTTACTGTTTTGGGCATATTGAATATGCCTCGGGTAGTTTGCCAGGCTCTGCCGTGCAGGCGAGATACTCTCAGTAGCTTGCCAGGCTCTCCGAGAGGGACGGAGGAATTGAACCTGGGTCGGCTGCGTGCAAGTCAAAATAGTATGTATAATTCAAAGTTTTTATGCTCTTTCTTTTAAATGAGATGTGGAGGGAAAAAGAAAAAACTGCAGTGGAATCAGTACTCGGCCTACAGAGCATCATTAAACATCAGTCACACTGCAAGGAAAGTCCTAAAGATCTATATACCAGAGAGAAATTTTTAGTCACTTACAATGGCAATATAAACTGATAATTTTGTTAAATTTTTGCATCCAAATTCAACCCATTGTTCCCCTAGCACCCCATTTGATTCCCCAGACCCCTCTAGGGGTGATCCCTGAGCATGGAGCCAGGTAACCCCTGAACCAGATGTGACTCAAAACCCCAAAAACCAACTTAAATTGAAAAGAGAAATACATACATATATATGGACTGGAGCGATAGCACAGTGGGTAGGGTGTTTGCCTTGCACGCAGAGACCTGGGTTCTATTCCTCTGTCTCTCTTGGAGAGCCCAGCAAGCTACCGAGAATATCCTGCCCACACGGCAGAGCCTGGCAAGCTACCCGTGGCATATTCGATATGCCAAAAACAGTAACAAGTCTCACGATGGAGACATTGCTGGTGCCTGTTTGAACAAATCGATGAGCAACAGGATGATAGTGATACAGTGATAACGAAGATTTTGATCTATTTCCAAGGGACATTTTTACATTACTTCCCTTCGAGGAAAATTGATGGCACTTGTCGCAAATGGAAAGCAGTAAGAGAAACCAAAGAAGATCACACACTAGCCACTCATCTGTGCCCCAGATGAAGTCCTCCTGATTAAGAGCCATGCCCGGCCTCCTGTGCTTTCTGAAGCACAGGGCTGTGAGGCACTGGGCAGATACGGCATGTGGCAACTACTCAATAAACGATCATTGCTATGAAGAAATTGAAGCCAAAAGGTGGGACCAAGCTCTTGCGAACATCTCTCTGTGTTAGTCAAGAACAACTTTGCTTCAAGAAAATGCCCTCATAACCCTTCTCTGGGCATTAGTGAGACAAACTCTCATGGTGGCAAATGGCAGAAACCTCCACACGTTCCTTTGCTCCTTCCACTGCGACATGCAGTGTGTTTCTTGCCCTGTTTGTTGGGACTGGTTAGTGACTGCTTTGTCCAGTGTGGTAGAAGTGGTGGTCAGTCAGGTCTAAGGTTAGAATGACTTGCCAAGAGCCCCTGCAACATCCACTCTCTAAGGTCTTGTGCCATAACCCTGATCTCGCACAGGTCTCGGGAACTGTACATTCCCCGATGTTTGGAAGATCCAACCAGCATGTGTCGAGCCTCCAGCTTGTTCATGGTTGAGTATCAATTCTTAATATTCACTGTATCACTCTATCACTGTCATCCCATTGTTCATCGATTTGCTCGAGCAGGCACCAATAACGTCTTCATTCGTCCCAGCCCTGAGATTTTAGCAGCCTCTCCTTACTCATCTTTCCCAATGATTGGAGGCTCTTTCAGGGTCAGGGGGATGAGACCTGTTACTGTATTTGGCATATTGAATACGCCACTGGGAACTTGCCAGGCTCTTCCGTGCAGGCGGGATACTCTGGGCAGCTTGCTGGGCTCTCCAAGAGGGACGGAGAATGTATATTAGAGAATACAAACAAGTATGTTAAAACTAAACATGTGTGTGCTGTTTTAGGCACATTAGTGGGATAGACTATCAGCGGTCGCTTCCGGGAGCTTTGTTTAATATAGTCTTTGGATCTTGGCCGTTGATGAGATTACATGGCGGCCGGGGGCAGTTTGCGGGTGTGACTGCCAAGCTATTGGAAAAGTGTTTTAATCTTAATGATTAAAAAAAATTAAAATCCTGATATCTTTTTACAGCACCTGAGTAAGGTCAGGTCAGCTGCCGACAGAATGTGGCACTGGGCCAAGGTGGCACCGGCAGCACCTTTTTGGGGCAGCCAGAAACCTGCCCCCCCAAGTCAAGAGACCAACCAGATCAGCCTTACCCAGGCCCAGCACTAGGCCTGGCCCACAGAGGGGGTGATTTCGGAAGTGTCAGGTCTGGAAGTGGCTTGCTGTGGAGCAATAACGGATGCTCCTGTTTTGTCGGATGGTTGGGGAACCCAGGCCTGCCAGTGCTGCTGCTATTGCCTCATTCTATTATTTATATAATGGCTATTAAAACATTTTGTTATCCTGGGCTCTTTTACCAAATAATCAGAGTTCCCAATCCCCCATTTTTTTTTTTTGGCTTTGGGGCCACACTCAGCGGTGCTCAGGGCTTACTCCTGGCTTTGTGCTCAATGAACCTTCCTGGAGGTGCTCAGGGGACATTATGGGGTCCCGGAGACTGAAGCCAAGTCGGTCACCTGCAAATCAAATGCCCTAGCAGACCATGCTATTGCTCCAGCACCCAAACGCACTTTTTGACACAGGACACCACGTTAGCAGCAGGGAGAGAAGCCAGATTTAAGCCACCCTTTAAAAGTCCTGGCCACTTGTCTGTTCAGGACAGGAAACAGAACAACCCAAGACTTGAAAATTTGGTGGCTTCTGTTGTTTCCCCAACATCTTCGATGGGGCCAGGGGGACAGACTGAAGTTCTGTTGGGAAGTCCAGTAGGCGCTTGTCACTGCCAGAGGCCTGCCCCCAGGTCTGAGGGAACACATTCTGGGCTTACCCACTCCTTGGCTTGGGGGGAAACCTCCCAACTCAGTTGTGTAATTTATTCCCTTGTCAAGGGCAAGAACCCACCAGGGGGGAAATTTTTGCATTAACAGGCATGACATTCTTCTTAATTCCTTTTCATTCCCTTTTGATTCCATTCTGCTCTCATTGAATGCGCGCGCGCGTGTGTGTGTGTGTGTGTATGTGTGTGAGTGTGTATTTAAATATATATTTTGAGAAAAGAACAAAGAGTGTATTTAAAAAATTAAAATCCTTTTGGACCTGAGAGATAACATAGTAGGTAAGGTGCTTACTTTGCGGGATACTGACCTGGCTTCCATTCCTGGCACTGAATATGGACTCGAGCACTGTCAGATGTGATCCCTGAGCACAGAGCTAGGAGTAAGCCCTTAGCACTACCCAATGTGGTCCACCTCCCCAGCCTTTGCCCTAACAAAAAATGCACCCTAGCACTGTCGTCCCATTGTTCATTGATTTGCTCAGGTGGGCACCAGTAACATCTCCATTGTGAGACTTGTTGTTACTGCTTTTGGCATATTGAATATGCCACAGGTAGCTTGCCAGGCTCTGTGTGCGGGCGAGATACTCTCGGTAGATTGTTGGGCTCTCCGAGAGGGATGGAGGATCGAACCCAGGTTGGTCTCGGGCAAAGCAAATGCCCTACCCGCTGTGCTATCTCTCCAGGCTGAAGCTACTGTGAGCAGAGAAGGGCACCCCAAGGAGAGGTGTCTCCTGTCTTCCCTCTGCTGCTTCCACTATTTCTCTCTAAAGTCAACCTGCAGCAAACTACCAAAAAATAATTTTGAAAATGCAGCTAAAAGTTGGCCCGGGAATCCTTTAAATTCTTAGGACAGTCTAAGGGAACAAGAGAAATAGTGGAAGCAGCAGAGGGGAGACAGGAGATACCTCTCCTTGGGGTGCACTTCTCTGCTTGCCTTTGCTTCAGTCTTCATAGCAGCACCCTAAGGTGGGTCTGAGAGTCAACCTCATTCTTCAGGGCGAAGAAACCAAGTGTTGGAGAAGTGAGGTGACTGGCTCAGGATCCCCCCAGTCTGAGAGGCGAAGGTTCATTCTCAAATCCTCATGCTTATTCCCTACTGTGGCGGGACCAGCTGGCATGGGAGGGGAGTGGGCACATGGTGGCAGGACAGGGGTTGGCATTAACCAGGATGCTGCTTCTGTTCACTGGGAACAGGCTGTTTCCAAATCAAGACTTAGATTTCCTAGCTCAGAGCCTTCCTGTCCCCCAGTAGTTTAGCATCAACTAGCGGTGGTGTCTCCCCTCACATCCAGTCCATCAGCACCTCCCTGGCCTGAGCCTCCCAGCACCCCTAAAGCTCCCTGTGAGCCCAAGGAAGAGCCTAAATTCCTTTCTGTGCCCTGCAGGACTTCCTGCGGATGGGTGGCGGGGAACTCGTGCACGTCTGGCCTGGTTTTCTTTTCATGTTTAAATAACACATGCATTGAAATGCTCCGTATGCTGTGTTGAAACAATATTAATAGGTAATATAGCTGTCTACGCATGTAATTTAAATAGAATCATCTAAATGATATAATACCCAAACTAGGCTCAGGAGGAGAATTCAAACAAAACAAATACGTCATAAAACAACAGTTCTCTTGCAACCCAACTTCCCTGCCAGCCACCGTGAAGGCACCAGGGCCAGCATCCACCCCCAGCCCCACGCATACCATCCTGGAGGTACCCACCAGGGCGACTCACTTCCTGTGATGCTCCCAACGGCAGAGAGCATCGGCTCTGTGGAAGTGGTAGGTCTGAGCAGTTACCCTAGAAAGGATAACACTTAGCAAAGCTGCACAGAAAATAAACCCTCTGTGTTAAATTGGCATGCAAGCTGGATTCTTGGCTTAGAATATTCTTTTTTTAAAATTTATTTATTTATTTAATTTTTTTTTTAGTGAGCCACAGTGAGGGTACAGTTACAGATTCACACCTTTTCGTGCTTGTTTTTCCCTCACGCAGTGTTCGAGAGCCCATCCCTCCACCAGTGTCCATTTTCCACCACCAATGGACCCAGTATCACTCCCACCCCCCAATCCCAACCCCCCACCCCACCCCGCCTCTGTGGTGGCAGGGCATTCCAATTTGTTCTCTCTCTCTCCTTTTGGGTGTTGTGGTTTGCAGTAGGGGCACTGAGTGGCCATCATGTTCAGTCTCTAGTCTACTTTCAGCACACATCTCCCTCCCCGCGCAGGATCTCCAATCACATTTTACTTGGTGTTCCCTTCTCTGTCTGGCATGACTTTCCACCAGCATATGAGGCCAGCCTCAAAGCTATGGAGCCAACCTCCTGGCATTATATACTGCTATTCTTGGGTGTAAGTCTCCTACTCTGTTATTTTATATTCCACAGATGAGTGCAATCTTTCTCTGTCTGTCGCTCTCTTTCTGGCTCATTTCACTTAGCATGATACTTTCCATGTTGATCCACTTATATGTTGGCTTAGAATATTCTAACTAGGGTTTTCACCTGCCATGATACTCGGTGGAGAGGACCTGGATTGGTGGGTGCTCCCCACTGGGTGTTGTGAACACCCCTTACTGTTTGTGTTGTGAGAGCATCCTTAGACCGTGTTATCGGCCTTGTACCCTGACTGCCTTCTTTCCCGCTGGACCCCCGCTCCCCTCCTCTGCACTCCACGTTCTCAAATGGGGAGCATAAGGGCACTGGGGAGAAGACTCCTGCAGTCTGGGGTGATAGCTAGTGCAAATGTCCTGAGGTGGGAGGGTGTCCAGCTTGGATCCCCAATAGGAAGGAAGTCATCTGGCCAGAGCAGTGGAGGGGCGGGGGGAAGGGTAGGGAAATGAAAGATCAGAGGCAATGGTCACCCAAACGTACAACTTCTGAGGACACGAGAAGGATCAGCCCAGAAACTCAAATAGAGGATTTCTTTTGAAATACCAGAGATTTGGGCAAACAGGGTCTGAATCCCCCCCCTTCTCCTCCCCACCCCCTTCCTCCAGTGAGGCCATGATCTAGGTTTGTGACCTGGAGGAGGCATTTGTGCTCTGCAGTGCTCCACAAGCCCCACCTGTCCCTATGGCCTCATATGCCCACTCACTCTTTGCATGTCCAGGTCTCCCAAAGAAGCACGTGTGAACCCTTAAAGGGGCAGTGCTGGCATGTGGGGCCCTGCCGGACTGAAACTGGAGGGAGAAAGCCAACTCCCCCTCCCCAGCTCCAGAGAGGACGACCCTCCCCAGTCTGGGAGGCCCTGGGTGAGGGCTCCTGCCCCTGCTCTGCGCAGCCCCTCCCAGCCGCCCCCTGCACAGGCTTCTCAGCAGGGGAGCTTGGGGCGGGGGCGGGAGGGGGGGCACCCATGGGGATACCGCAGGGAAATAGGGAAAATGTTTTCCCAGGGAAAGCCAACACTTCTATTTGTTTTAGTTGCTTAAATTATATGTGTTATTTATTTTTTAAGTGGTCTGTCATTATTGGTGAATGGGGAAGGCACCCGGCCTCACAATGCAACCAAAATTTTAGATATTGCTATGTGGTTATTAACAGATGAGCTTTTCATCTTTGCAAAATGGGCTGCGGTGGGGAGCCCTGGGGGGCCGAGTTCCTCGTGATTGGGTAATCACAGCCCGGGAGGAAGGGGTGGCTGGAGTCTCGGGAAGCAGGAGGGATGTGGGGGGGGGTGTAGCTTTTTCAGAGCCGCTCCATCGTGACTCCCCCCACTCATTGGCATGCTCATTCAGAAATATGCCGTTGGCTCCAGCCATGCACTTTTAGGGGTAGGTAGAGCGCCATGAAAATCATTAAAATACTAAAGACATTATGTATTTGGCTCCAGGCACTCATCTGAGGGTTGCAGACAGGCAAAGGCATTTGCTCGTTTCCACCCTCCTGTGGTAAGCATATCCCCATCTTACAGATCTGGAAACTGAGGCACAGAGAGGGCTCAGAGATTTGAAGCTCTACTGTTGAGGCCAAGCAGCAGGGAGAAGGCTGCTTCTGTCTGGCACCTGCGTTGTAGGCTCACTGCCCTAGCAGCGCAGTCTAGACGCAGCCATGCCAGTCACCTTGGTCCCAGGCATGCTTGGTGCCCGTGGAGTGAACCTGAGAGGGTGGCTCCTTCGTGGGCAGAGGGCACAGAGACAAGCACTTCTCTGCAGGCTGCCAGGGTCGGGGGAGTCGAGGGCCTCTCCTCCCCACGGGCCAGCCCAGCTGGCCCCTCGCATCTCTCAGCCCTCCCACCTTGCTAGACAAGGCAGTGAGCGCCCCTCCACTGTAGCTGAAATCACTTGTTATTTTCCCCCTTCCCACCCGGGCTCTCCCCCGAGACCCAGGTGTTAATGAAATCAAACAAAATGAAAATGGGTAAATTATTGCAAAGCTATGAACACTCGCAGGGCCACGCCTCACTAGTTTCCAATACCGCCTCATTCGGGAGGCTGCGGGAGAAGCCGAAGCAATTCCGTCCCATGGGCGAGAGGGTGGAAGGGAGGGACAAAAGAGACAAGATATTGCAATCAGGAGGTCACTGACCCAGGCTTTTGTATAATTATAGAATTTCATTTCGGGCCAACTGGACTGGCGGCCGGGCTTGTTGGGCAAATTAGTGGTGAAAAATAAAGCAATTTTTAGCATCCTCGAAAGAGTTGCCGCTCTGATGGGGTGTCGGGATGCGGGGGGAGGGGGCTGGGGGAGGGGCGGGTGGAGAAGGGGGATCTGTACGGGAAGCAGTCTCTCTCTCTCTCTAGTTGGGGCTCACCTGCAGATGCAGCTTAATTGGGAACCCCCAGAGAATGTGGGTGAGCGACAGGCTTGGGGACGTGCCCAAGACCTTGGGGGTCAAAGAACCTCTGCTGAGCTGGGGATTGCGCCCCGCCCCTGCCCCCAGTTTCCTGCTCCTAGAGTGAGTGTCTCCCAGTCAAGGTGATTTTCTTCTCCCCTCAACAGTGTCCAGGCGAGGCTGACTTTGCCGTGCCCTATTGTCACCCTCTGTTTTAGAGCAGGTGTGTGGTGTGTGGGTAACAGTGAGTCTCTCACCCCCCACCCCCCACCCCCTGAGCCCAGACGCAGACTCACGCCAGAGCCAGCAGGGCCTGGCCGGCTACCGTGCTTGCCAGCCGTGCTGAGGACACTGGTTGTTGTTCTGAGCAAAGTTTTGGTATTGAACCTCGACTCCTCACCCTACGCATACGGTGCCGTCATTATTTCTCGCCCCACCCCCCACCCAAGTGCTCAAGTACCAATGATACGATTTTGTTTGCTGACATTCTGATTTAGGTGCTCTTGCTTTTAATTTTTATTTTTTTACTGGTAGACCCCAGCTCGCTTCATGCTAAGCCCAAATGCCCATGAATTTAGGTTCTATGGAGCAATGATTTATCTTCTAAAACAGGTGATAGATATCTATCGTCATAAAAAATACTCTTCATTAATTTCTTCAAATCCACAGGGATGACGGTGTTCATCAAACCATCTGTGAGAAGGGTTTGCCCCCTTGACTTTCTACTCCATTGACAAGTGTTCTGCTCACTAGGCCCGGAACCATGGCCCAGAGCCATGGTTCTATACTCTATTCAGGGTCTATACTCTATTCTGGGAAGAGAGGAAGGAGGGGAGGGGAGGGATTGATCCTTGAGGTTCCCAGACAAGTTGGGAGAAAACTAGAGTAGGATCTGCATTTTTGGAATAAGAGTTGGGAGAGAATGACAGTTGGGTCTGTGGGCTCTCTAGGGAGGTCATGTGAAGACACAAGGGGGTGAAGGAGCATCTGCTGTCAGCCCACTGATGATGAGCTCACAAGTGGCTGTCTCCAGAAAAAAGTCATGAGAGCACTTCTGGTGACATAGATAGAAAACATCCCTGGGAAATCACGGGGAATGTGTGCACTGGAATGGTGAGCAGTGGGATGAGATGGTGTGTGATGGGCCATTTAAAGCATGTCCCACCCCAGGTGCAGTTAGCATTATAAGGATGGAAGGTTGGAGGAGTCTGGGAGGGCTTCCTGGAGGGAGTGAGGCTTCATTGGGGCCTTGGAGGGTAGAGTTAGCCAAGATTCTTAGCTGCAAATGTCAGAAAGCTCAGCCCAATCTCTGGTTGTCTTTGGCGGCTCATAGAATAGGTGGTGCCTCTGGGGGCAGGGTCCTCTCTGTCTCAAAAGGTATTGAGACTGTGCAGCTTCTGAGTTACAACATGAGATAAGTGTCGTTCAAAGATGCTTTGGACCCACATTTCCTGGAGGAGGCGGGTGCCATTTAGGGATGCATCCTTGGGGTCAAGGGGTGGAAGACCGACCAGCAGTCTTATTTTTTTTAATTTTTAAAATTTTATTGAATCACCGTGACATAGTTACAAGCTTTCATGTTTGGGTTACAATCTCACAATGATCGAACACCCATCCCTCCATCAGTGCACATTCCCCACCACCGATATCCCCGGTATACCTCCCCTTTCCCACCCTCCCCCTGCCTCTATGGCAGACAATATCCCCCATACTCTCTCTCTACTTTTGGGCATTATGATTTGCAACACAGACACTGAGAGATCATCATGTTTGGTCCATTATCTACTTTCGGCACTCATCTCCCATCCCAACTGGTTTCTGTAGCCATCATATTCTTAGTGATCCCTTCTCTATTTCATCTGCCTTCTCCCCTCTGCTCATGAAGCAGTCTTCCAGCTATGGGGCAATCCTCCTGGCCCTTGTATCTACCGTTCTTGGGTGTCAGCCTCATATGATGCTACCCCACACTCCACAAGTGAGTGCAGTCCCGTCCCTCTATGTCTGTCCCTCTCTTTCTGACTCATTTCACTTAGCATGATACTCTCCATGTTTATCCATTTATAAGCAAATCTCATGACTTCATCTCTCCTAACAGCTGCATAGTACTCCATTGTGTAGATGTACCAAAGTTTCTTTAACCATTCATCTGTTTTAGGGCACTCGATGACCAGCAGTTTTGGTATCACTTCTGAAACTGTGGGTCACCAGAGTGGAGAGGCAGTTGTGGGAAAAGTAAATGTATGGGGCGGCAACCATAGTACAACAGGTAAGGCATTTGCCTTGCACACAGCTGACCCAGGTTCAATTCCCCACACCCCATATGGTCCTCCAAGCCTACTAGGAGTGATCCCTGAGCACAGAGGCAGGAGTAACCCCCAAGCACTGTAGGGTGTGCCTCCCAAACCAACCATAAATAAATGTATGCTCTATTACCAGTCATGTTTGGCTTGTAGATCTAGTTTGGTACCTGGCATTGTGTAAAAATTTTTCTTGAGCGAAATGGGGTTGCAAGTGGAGAAAGTCGGGGAGACTCTAGACCAGAGCTTTATATATGGGTTTGCCCAGGACAAGGCAGGGCAGGAGGACAGCTTGGGGTTGGCTCTCTCCCACTCCCTAATCTGATTTGGGACTGAGAAATGTTGGCTTAGGGCAGTGGGGCTGAGTTTGGGGGTTGCCAGACTGGACCTGAAGGCAGGTCTTCAGGTGGGGTGCTGTTTGCTTCTTGGGCAAGGGGTGTGGGGTGGGTGGGTGCCTGTCCCCCAGAGGATGTGGCCCGAACATCAGAGACGGAGACTAGAGTATGGCCACTGCTGTTCATCCCTCTGGCTCTGTGCTGAGCAAGGCAGTGAACGAGAGAAACACAGACACTACGAAACTGCAGACGCCGCTCCTGGGGAGCACACAGGGGGTGTTCAGGAGACGCACCTTGTCAGGGGAAACATGGGGACGCCCTGCTGGGACCCAGGAACAGGCTACAGGGTGGGGAGGGATACCTTCCTGGCTGTAAACCCCGAATCCAGTGGAGGAAAAGGCTGCTATGTTGGGGGCCTGAGGT
Organism: Sorex araneus; assembly: GCF_027595985.1. Lineage (NCBI taxonomy): Eukaryota > Metazoa > Chordata > Mammalia > Eulipotyphla > Soricidae > Sorex > Sorex araneus. The sequence goes on along the minus strand of NC_073309.1, from coordinate 29,142,287 downwards.
GCAGCGAGGGTAGCCTGACAGAAGGACCTGAGGCCTGGGAGCAGGATCAAGGGACGGCAGGTTTCCAAAGCCTTTGTCACGTCTGACCCCCAAGTCTCCCTCCCCTGGGCCATCGCTCCGAAAAATGGTGCTCTTGCTTCTGCGTTTAGCAGCACTGCTTCTAGAAAGATCAGCCTCAAGCCCGTTCTGATCTACTCCCTCTCCCTGTCTTCTGTCACCCCACTGCTGGGAAGGACGGATGGGAGCAGGTCGGTCTGCTCTGCTCCTCCCTGTCTCACTTGCTGTGGACAAGTCGGGGGGCACGGTGACTCTGGGACTAGCCTGGTGGCTGTGGGAAGCCACCAGGAGCCCCATGGGTGGGTGACGCTTGGCCTGGCTCTCTGGGGGAATCTTTGCTTGGCGAGTCTTCTACCTGGGCTGTGTTCTCAGCACCCGCTCCACCCCCCAGTGGCAAAAGTCACAGCATGGAATGTGTCGTGCATGCCTGCCTGCCCCGGGCCAGCTCCCTCCAATTAAAGTGGCACCCATGCTTCCTGCCGCAGCTGCCCTCTGTTATTCCAGAGAGTTTAGGGGGACGAGACGGTCGGTTGGGAGCGTCTCTTTCCAGGGACAGGCTGGTGCAGAGCAACACCCAGTGCCCTCTGGGGTCTGTCCCTGGTGCTGAGGGCTCTGATCCGTGTCCCAGCGAGTCCACGCTCCTCGGCGCAGCCCTCAGCCCCGGGTCCCAGCCTGGTGAGAATGGGAAGCAGAAACGGCGCCAGGGCCAGTACCACCTGCAATAACCTTTCCCCTCAGTTCCGCTGTGCCCGCTTCCTCCCTCTTCTTCTCACCCGCACTGAGCTCGGGACTCTCCGACATCCGTCTTAAACCACTGGAAACTCAAATCCTTCCTGTAGGTCTGCTTCCGGGGCCACCTGCCTTCCACACAGGTCTCGGGACTCCCTGCCCGGGATGGTGCTGGCCTGGCCTTATCTCGAACCCCATGAGAAGGGCAGAAGGTGCCACCACCAAGGAAGACAAGTCAAGCCCCACCTCTGCTGCCCTCCCTCCAAGCCGATTCTCTTCTTTTCCCCAGTTCCTCCCCCAGCACGTGCCCTTTTCCCCGGGAATCCCGAAGGCTGATGGGATGCTCACCTCCGAGAATTTACCCATCAGTGGCATGTAGGGTCCCCCTGGGCTCTTTGCTTCACCCAGGGTCCTAGTGGGGGAGCAAAGACCTATTTCCCCACTGGCACTGCAAGAGGAGTGGCTGCATGGTCCCTTGCCTGCGTCCTGAACACCCTCTCCTGGGGACATCCAGTAGAAGGAGCTCTGCAGTTTACCGTGAGTGTTTGCTGCAGTGTTCTTCACAGGAGCCCCCAAACGAAAATCCCCCAAAGTTCACAACCACTAGAAAGTGTCACAGCACTTTTAGGTTCCCATCTACTGGGATGTGGGGTGGGGGGGTCGGCAGACAGATCATGGCATGGTTCTAAGCGTGTGATGTAATAAAAGACGCCGCCACTGCCATCATATTGCTGCCAATAAAGGAATTAAAGTACACAGAGTGCAATTGACATTTGCCAGAATGCTACATGCTCAATTTATGTCATACACACACACACACACACACACACACACACACACACACACTGTGGTGAGATAATTCCATTCATAGTTTCATACTGTGAGCTCTTCTCCTCAGTGAGAACCAGGAACCAGTAATTCTCAGCTTGGCCCCAGAAGCCAGGAAGGACTCACTGCTGGCCCGTGGCCAGGAGGAATTCTCCAGACTCCTCATCTTTGGGAAATGTGAGGGCAGGACCAGGCCAGGAGGGGCAGGACTGGGCTTCTCCAGGCAACCTTCTGGAGAGCTGGTCTTGGCTCATAGCTGATGTGGCTGCTGGCTGGGCTAAACATGTTCAAATCAGGAAAGGAAAAACCCCACATCTGTCCACTCGGGGTTTGCACCCCTTGATTATGTATGATATGCTTCTATTTCTGTGGATAGGAACCTGCCAGGGACAAGCTGGGCCTGATAAGAGAGGAAAGAGATTATAATTTGAAGGAGCTGCATGAGTTAGCAGGAATTTCCTGGCAGGAGTCTGGGGAGGATGCTGGGGAGAGGAGTTCTGAAGTGTTTGATCAAGGGGACCAGAACTTAAGGTAGGATATGCAAGGAGGGCACTGGGTTGGGGGAACTTGCACGAGGCAGAGGTATTAGCACCCTGGTGAAGGTCTCAGAGGGTGGGGCAGGTCCGGTGCAGTAGAGGCCTTTCCAGAAGCCTCGGGGAATGAAAGGAAATGGTCCAGGCAGGGGTCAAGCAACTGTACCTGGGCTACCCTGGCAGAGAGCAGAGGAAAGAAAAGGCTGAAGGGGGTGAACAGGCTATAGGACGTGAGACCAAAGAACATCTAGAAAATTCATGCCCATCCTGCGGAAAACTCTAGTTCTTTGGAGTCTTCCCTTTGTGGTGCTTTGTCCTACAGACTTTACCTGCCCGTAATTCTGTTTGCTCAACTCAAGGGCCTTCTTCACTTCCTCTGACTCTGCCGTGGGTGGCCTGGAAACTGAGGCAAGCACAATCCCATCCGATTCTCTTTTCCTAGTGATTGTCTGAAATCCATAAGATACACATTTATCATAGGCACCAGGTACACCCAAAGAGAGGGTTGCCAGAATTACTATGGAGCTCAGGGGGACTCTGGAGCCCCAGGCTGATGGGCTGATGTGTCTAGTAGCTGGTGTGATGGTGGGCTTCTGGACTGTCCAAAGAGGGGGACCCAAATTCTCACAAAGACTCGCAAGGCCGGAAAGGCAGCCCTCGAGCTTGACCTGGGGGGAAGTGAGAAGACAAGTAACAGAGCTCAGTGTCCCTACAGGCAGTGTGGGGGTGTACAGTGTGTGAGTGTGTGTACAGATGGGGCGGGCATGTGTGAGGCAGAGGGCCGGAGAACCCCTGCTTCTGGCTAAGCAGCAGCTGCAAGACTGAGATTTGTTCTTGTGCCTAAAACAACCCAAAGTGGGCAAAATACATGAACTCATGATGCATAAGACACCAGACTTCAGGCCATCGCCAGGAAATGGAGACCGGATGAGATTGTGAATGCCTCAGTTTCCAGGCCACCCACAACAGAGCCAGAGGAAGTTAGGAAGGCCCTGGGAGTTGAGAAAACAGAATTAAGGGCAGGTAGAACAAAGCACCGCAGAGGGAAGACTCCAGAGAACTAGAGAAGGATCCCTCAAGTTGTGAGCAGAGAACGAAAGCATTTGTGTGTGAGGAAATCAGCCATGAGCATTCAGTCGGATCTGAAGGAATCATTGTCATTCTGACGCAGGCTTGCCAGTAGATCCACTCCCAGGAGGCAGAGTGGAAAATGTCAATATTCACAGGACATTGGATAGGATACACAGAAAGTCTGGATTGTTACGGAATGCTCTACGGTAAACATTGCTCTAGTCATACCTAACATGTCTTAAAAGCAAGACTCAAAAGAATTTCTTTAAATTGTCAAGTTACTTAACCATGTCCCAAAGTTTAAAACTATCTTTTGAAATATAAAAAATACCCACCATACAATAAAGTGAAATTTATAATTATTTTGTTTGTCATCTGGTCAGGCAAAGAAAAAAGAGCAAAAACAATTTCCATAATGAGGACAGACAGGGCAGACATATGTGAGGAGATGAGAAGATAAGTCATGGAATGGACTAGAACAGGAATGGAAGTTAAAATGAATGAAATGTTGAGATAGTTATTATAACTCTATTCCACATACTAAGTAGTGATATACTAAGTAGTGATATGAGAAATATTTTAAAAGACAAATTAAATGTCTTGATCTGATGTGTGAGCTGAAAGATACGTTGGAAAGAATTAACAGGAGATTTATCAGAAGATTGGTGAGCTTGTAGACATAGCACTGATTCAAACAGATATACAGAGAAAAAATAACAACAAAAGTGAGCAAGTGACCCATGAGCTCTGGGATGAATTTATATCACCTGATACATGGGAAGATCTTAAAGAAGACAGAAAGAGGGAAAAAACTCATTTTGAAGAAATAGTGACTAAAATATTTTTCAAAAGATATGTTTTTTTTTTAAAAAAGATGTTTCCACGTATCCAAGAAACTGCAATACTGAAATAAAAAAAGCAAGAAGAGAGGGGAGAAAGAGGAGGACTAGAAGGGACATAGAAATAGTGGTTAGAGGTTTGGGGCACCTTGGTAGAAACTTCGGGGTTTTGTTCGTTTTTTGTTTTGGAGTCACACTTAGCAGTGCTCAAGAACTATTCTTGACTCTGTGCTCAGGGATTGTCTCTGGCCATGATCAGGGGACCATATTTGGGTTCCAGGGACCTAACCGGGTTAGCCTCTGCAAGGCAAGCGCCTTATCTGCCCCTGCCTCGGTTACAGTAGCTGTAACTATGTCCAGCAGGACCATAAAGGAGATCACTATTATAACCATGTAACTAAACTACAAATATATATATATATATATTAATTTAATTTTATTAAATCACCGTGTGGAAGATTACAATGCTTTCAGGCTTAGGTCTCAGTTATACAATGCTGAAACAACCATCCCTTCACCAGTGCCCATATACCACCACCAAAAAAGAAAAAAAAACACACAGTACACCTCCCATCCCGCCCCCCCACCCCCTACCTTGTAACTGATAAGTTTCATTTTACATTCTGTTTACTTTGGTTACATTCAATATTTCAACACAAACCTCACTATTGTTGTTAGGAGTACCCCACTAGATTCAGACCTACTGTGAAGACAAATAAGGTTGCGCGGCCGCTACTGCGGCCGCTACTGCGGCCGCGCGGTTTTGAATTTCTGTACTTTAACAAGAAGTCCAGGGAGATTTCTTCCAGATATTAGATAATTGCAGGCTTGAAAACCCAATCTGTGGCCGTCTTAATATGGCGGACACCGCGCCCTTCATCCCCGGAGAGAAAGAGGCGAGAGAGAGAGAGAGAGAAATACCTTTCCCCTCCTGGGCGGGCACTGGGCCGAGGCTTAGTTCTCAGACTGGAGACATTCTTCGAGGAGTTGCCCATGCCGAAAGAGGTTTTGCTGGGTCTGGATTCACGCTTGTGCAGCTGCGGAGAGGCCGCACATGCGTCTACAAAAATATTTTTTAAACAATCAGAGAGAGAGAGAGAGAGAGAGAGAGAGAGAGAAGCAAGAACACTACATTAAAGGCTATCATGCTCAGAGTTACTTAGAAAATCTCAAAGTAACCAGAGTGCAAAGACACATTTTATACAAATGAAGCTAAGGATGGCAGCAGATACTTTGTTGGAAACAATTCAAGTAGGAAGAACAATATTTTGGAGTGACGCAAAAATATGATTAAATGACCAAATAGGGGGAAAAGAACTCTTGCAAACTAGAATTTAATGTCCAGCAAAATTATCTACTACAGGAAGAAGTGGCTGGAATTGAGAATATCTAGAAATTTCTAGACAGAGGCAATGGCCTGGCTGACTGGTTGGGTCCTACAGGGATAGAGACAGGAGGATTAGAATTAAGGAGGAGTGGTCAGAGACATGGAGTGGGTAGGACACTTGTAGATTTGGAAGATTTTTTTTGCATTGCATATGAATAGCTAACAGAAGCTACTCACCACAGAAAAGGTTCTGAGTAACTAAGTAGATAAAATAACTCAACCAGGTGAGTCCAATACTCCCCCCTCCCTACCCCAACATTGATTATCCTAGACCCAATACAATAGTCAATGATTAGAACAGCCAGAACGGCAGAGGGGAATATTATGGGTGCTTGCTTACAAGAGTCACTTTAGTTACTGCTACTACTGTTATACTTAATAACTTACTTGCCAGCATCCTAGAAGATCCAAGGGACCACTGGATCACTCGGTAACACGTTGACTACAGTGTGTCTTTTTCGTTTGGGAAGGATCAGTGGTTCAACCTTACAGGGTAGATGCCTGTTCCAGATATGAGTCTGCCTTTTCTGCCAGCAGGACCTCAGTCAACACAACTCTCCCAGGAATTAAGGAATGCCTGATCCTGAGACACGGAATCCCATAGAAAATAGTATCTGTGTGGCTGAAGCGATAGCACAGCGGATAGGGCGTTTGCCTTGCACGCAGCCAACCCAGGTTTGATTCCCAGCATCCCATATGGTCCTCTGAGCACCACCAGGAGTTATTCCTGAGTTCATGAGCCAGGAGTAACCCCTGTGCATCACCGGGTGTGACCCAAAAAGCAAAAGAAAGAAAGAAAGAAAGAAAGAAAGAAAGAAAGAAAGAAAGAAAGAAAGAAAGAAAGAAAGAAAGAAAGAAAGAAAGAAAGAAAGAAAGAAAGAAAGAAAGAAAGAAAGAAAGAAAATAGTGTCTGTCCAGGAACCCCATTTTCTAGTGCACATGTATGATGTCCAACCATGAGGTCTGCTGGTTATATTATCTACCATATCTGCCTTAAAGCATGTTCAGCCTTGAAAAATCAACTGGAAGGGGGCTGGAGTGATAGTACAGTGGGTAGAGCATTTGCCTTGCACGCAGTCAACCTGGGTTCAATTCCTGGCATCCCATATGGTTCCCTATGCACTGTTCCCTATGTTAGGAGTGACACCTGAGTGCAGAGCCAGAAATAACCCCTGAGCATCACCAGGTGTAGCCCCCAAACAAAAATAATAAAAATTAAATGGGAGGCTATCCTTGAGAATGTGGAGCGTGTGTTGAACTAGAGATTTCTCAGTGGAACCAAGGATGGGAGGAGGTGTGATGCCACTTACCATCAATCCCAAATGATCCACCAAGGGGTTGTTTTGTGCATCCTATTCTTCCAACTTTGGACTCTGCCGGCAATGAGGGTGCTGATTGCCAAAGGTATATGCAGCCTTTCCAAGAGACCAGCCAGAGGGAGGGGAAGGAGAGGGATCCCATCAGATGAAGGAGACCCTGTTTAGAGGTTTGTTCCTAGTACCAGAGGGAACCCTCCGGTACTACGGAGCTGTGAGAGAACACATACAACCGTCCCAGCAGAAATGTGTGATCACAGAGGCAACTGGCCCCTGGGAAAGTTGCTCTCCCATATGCCTGGAGAAATGAGTCTGTGTGGCCGCTGGGTGCCCGGTGTGGCCTCGGAGGTGGCGGTTCAGTTTGATTTTTAGGAATCTGCTCTGGGAGCAGAGTCGCCTGGCAGCTTCTAACCAGCCCCTTCCTTGGGGACTCCCCGGCCCGTTCATGTTGAGTGCTCCCCCACAGCTGACTGCTTCTGCCTGCAGCTCTGCTTGGCTGCATTCTCAGGGATATCCCCACAAAGATGTATTGGAAGCCCGCTGTGACCCGCAACTCTGTGATCCCTCCCGCTCCCCTCCCCCCACTGTCCTTGCTGTGGGCCGCAGGATGCCCTTTTTCTCTGCCTTTTCTCTCTGTCCTATTTCTGAAGTTCCTTGAACTCCTTCTCTTGCTTGTCAGAGCACTTGCTTTTCGGAATATTCCATTGCACACCCCTGCTCCGGCCCCACCTCCTTCTAGCCTGCCTCCTCCCCAGTTCCTCCTGGATTTCTCCACCACTAGCTTCACTTTTGCCCTTTCGTGGCTCGGATCTGAGTTTGTGACTGTCTGATACTTGAATTTGCTCCTTCATGGCCTTACTGTCCCTCTGCACTGTGAATTGGGTGCAGATGGGGTGCTCTGAAGGGTTCCCACCGAGTTCATGCTGTGTCCCAGGGCATAGCACGTTCTACACACCCTGAAGATACTTAGCCACCAGAGGCAGGGCAAACCATGAAGGCACTAAACATACACAAATGCCTTGACAAACATCCACATTCCTGTTCAGAAACGCCTATTTAGGACCCCATGGTATTCCCAAAGTATGGGGGGAGGGTGACGGGGGTTCTCTCTCTGCCTCTGTGGCACAGGCCAGCAGATGCAAGAGCTGGTCATGCCCAGTGGAAGCCAGACACAAGTCTCTTCAGTCTGGGTGCCACCATCTTGCTGGAGTGGGTACTTTGGCATCATTACCCGTTGAATAGCATCTCCCTGGGATACATACTGAGCAGCGTGTTTATCTTCAAAATGCGAAATGTACGAAGTGCTGTAATTAAACCAGCAGGGGTGGGGACGGAGCGCTGGCTCCAAAAGCTTTCTTTGAAGATGAAAGTCATTAGATTTCAATGAAAATCTAGGATGCAGCATCCCACCGACACGAGAATATTTAACCTACAGCATAGAGAGGAGCAAGCAATTGATAGCATGATTGATAATAACTTGATTGCAGTAATTGCGGAGGGGAATTTGAAAATGGTTAGATTAGCAGGAAGCAGGCAATGAGTCGATGGCATCTTTGTTGAGCCAATTTTTTTCTTTTTTTAGAACGTTGAAGTTTCCCCACATTCCACATTCTTTTTTTTTTTTGGCCAGGAAAATCCTGAAATCTCTGTGTAAGCAGGCAAGCCAGGAACCCCTGAATCAGGGAAATCTCACCCAAACAATCCATCCAGAGAAATATGGGTTTTAGGGTTGTAGCCAATTCAGCCAGCACCTATCCAGTTCCACAGCAAATTGCTCAGTGCGCACCAGGAGCTTCCTGCTGCTGCGGCCTCCTGCTGACGTCTGCTTGAGCACTGAGCCGAACAGAAGCTGGGGAGCTAAGGGTCCGCTCTCCTGGGCACTTCTCAGGGGCTCTCAGGAAGGAAGGAAACTGGGACTGGCTCCTCTGACTGAGTTCTGCTTAGGAGACTCCGTGAAGACTGCAGCTTCACCTAGTCACGGAGGGCCCGCAATTACCAGCAACTTTGAATCAAATGCCCCTCCTGACAGCTGGGTCACCAGCCTCGGCCTGCTCACCAGCGCCAGTCATGCCAGTGCTCTGTTGGGCTCACGAGATCCTTTAAAATTCTTAGAACTGGGGTGTGACCCTTAAGAAACCCCAATGTCCTACTGGCACTGCTCAGTAGCACTCCCACGGCCTCCCTCTCTTACATTTCTTTCTTTCTTTCTTTCTTTCTTTCTTTCTTTCTTTCTTTCTTTCTTTCTTTCTTTCTTTCTTTCTTTCTTTCTTTCTTTCTTTCTTTCTTTCTTTCTTTCTTTCTTTTTTTTTTTTGCTTTTTGGGTCACACCTAGCAATGCTCAGGGGTTACTCCTGGCTTTGCACTCAGGAATTGCTCCTGGCAGTGCTTGGGGGACCATATGGGATGCCGGGGATCGAACCCGGGTCGGCCGCGTGCAAGGCAAATGCCCTACGCGCTGTGCTATCACTCCGACCCCTCTTACATTACTTTCTAAGAAAACATCCAAAGTAAATGTGTGGCAGCCAGATCTCTGTAGGAGAACCAGCTTTAGGGGAATCCCCAATCTCAGTGCTCTCAGAAGTGAGGCGGATATATCTCAGTGATTTAGCTGGGACAGTCACCAGTCAGAATGGAGGCCAGCCTCAGTGCCAAGGCTTGCCCCAGCTGTTCCATAGCTCTGTGTGTTTGGGGGGACGGGGGACACGTGACACCTTGACTTGTAGCTTTGAAAGGCCAGGAAGAGCCAAAGGCAGCGACTTGGGCTACCTGAGAGGCCCTTGTGAGCTCAGGGAAATGGCCACCATGAGAATGAGCAAAGCAGAACAGTTTGCTTCAATGCCCGCCCAGACTGAGCTGCCCCAGCCATTTAGTAAACGCTGGAGATGCTGTAATGCGCCAGCCTAAGGGCCCAGGGGCCAGGAAGAGAAAGAGAGAGAGAGAGAGAAAGAGAGAGAGAGAGATCAGAACCAGAAAGCTAAGTCTTTTTTTTAGTTGAATCACTGTGAGATGCAGTTACAAAGCTTTCATGTTTGAGTTTCAGTCATACAATGATCAAACACCCATCTCTCCACCAGTGCACATTCTCCACCACCAATGTTCCCAGTGTACCCCCCACTTTGTAACCTTCCCCCTCTATGGCAGACAATTTCCTCCATACTCTCTCTACTTTTGGGCATTATGGTTTGCAAAAGATACTGAGAGGCTATACGTTTGGTCCTTTATCTACTTTCAGCACACATCTCCCATCTTGAATGATTCATCCAACCATCATTGTCTTAGTGATCCCTTCTCTATTCCAGCTGCCTTTCCCCTTGTTCATGAGACAGGCTTCCAACTATGGGGCAATATTCCTGGCCCTCGTGTCTACTGTCCTAAGGTGTCAGTCTCATATTATGTTATTTTATACTCCACAAATGAGTGCACTCCTGTCTGTCCCTCTTTCTGACTCATTTCACTTAGCAGGACACTCTCCATGTCCATCCACTTATAAGCAAATTTCATGACTTCATCTCTCCTAACAGCTGTATAGTATTCCACTGTGTAGATGTACCAAAGTTTCTTTAACCAGTCGTCTGTTCTCGGGCACTCGGGTTGTTTCCAGATTCTGGCTATGGTGAACAGTGTTGCAATGAACACGCAGGTGCAGATGTCATTTCTACTGTGCTTTTTTGCCCCGTCAGGAGAAAGCTAAGAGTCCTCATGCGGCTGCCCAAGGAGCTTTCTGTTTCCTTGGCAGAGCAAGGCAAGCGGCCCTCTCTGTTAGAAAGAACACTTCATTTGGTGAGAGGACGAGGGGAGCGAGACAGGGTGTGGGACAGGCAGAGTCAGGGTGTGCAAGCCGGGCTTGTAGCGGGACTCATTCAGTCTTACGAGGTGTGGGGAGGCCTGCTGGGGCAAGCAGTGCATTCGAGTTCTTGGGGGGACACAGCTCAGTACCAAGAGTTTTAAAGCATCTTGTGGGCCTGGTGCTGATGTGCTCGGTCCAGCAGGTTGTGGCTGGTGACCCCGCTGTAATGAGGAGGCTCCAATTCAAAGTTGCTGATCATTGCGGGGGAAGGGTGATGTGTGCTGAATGTAGACTAGAGGCTGAACACAATGGCCACTCAACGCCTTTATTGCAAACCACAACACCTAATTAGAGAGAGAGAACAAAAGGGAATACCCTGCCACAGTGGCAGGGTGGGGTGTTGGGAGATGGGATTGGGAGGGTGGGAGGGATGCTGGGTTTATTTGTGGTGGAGAATGGGCACTGGTGAAGCTGGTGAAGGGATGGGTTCTTGAACTTTGTATGAGGGAAACATGAGCACAAAAATGTATAAATCTGTAACTGTGCCCTCATGGTGATTCACTAATTAAAAAATAAAAAAAAATTTAAAAAGGAAAAAAAAAAGAAAAAAAAACAAAGTTGCTGATAATTGAGGGGCCACCGTGATTAGGGGGATCTACAGAGCTCACTCTCAGCCTCCAACTCTGAGCTCCTCTCGAGAGCCCTTCCTCTGACCCCTTGCACTTTTTTGTTTTGTTTTGACTTTGTGACCTTCACTCAGCTGTGCTCAGGGCTTCCTCCTGGGCTCTGTGCTCGGGATCACTCCTGGCAGGGCTCAGGGGACCAGATGTGAGAGAGATGCCCCAACCGTTGTGTGATCTTCCCAGCCTACCCCGTGCACTTTGTTTTAGTGTGTAGCTGCAGGAACGCAAAGACCTGGGATTCTGAAGGAGTCTGTTGATATTCTGTTGCTGAAGGAACTCAATGAGTTATGTCCAGAAGGTGTAAGAAGGGATGATGCAAACTCGCTGCTTATATTTTTCCCCCACTCAACCAAACAGATCTTATTTTGTTCACACAACAAGTTTACAACTCCACCTGAGCTTACAACTGCGAAGGGAGTGCACTGGCTTATTTTATAATGGGAGAATATGGGTTCCAGGTTGGCTGGATCCAGGTGCACTGTGCTATTTTTTCTGTTCCCCTCAGGATTTTTGCTTCTGCTCTGTTTTCTTCATTTCCAGCTTCAGTTTCAGCAAGTCTTTTCTCAAGAGGATAAAGTGACCCCCAATAGACTTGAACATAATCTCATAATTTTCCCATTGTCCCAATGGCTTCAGAAGAAGTCACTGAAGGGAATCCACACACAAACCAATCCGTGGAGCTTACCAATAGCTCACGAACCAATAGGTGGGCTTGAGACACTCTTGGAACTATTGGGAGTGGGTTTGATCCCATGGAACTATAGAATAGTGATGGGGAGTTTGAACAGGATGGGTGGAATGTCCCTACCTAAAGAAGGTGGCCTGGTGGCAGAATGGCAGAGATGACTGGAATTCTCTACATATATCAAGAAAGAATTGGACAGCAAAGAAAACTTGGAAAAGGCAAAACAAAATATTTACCACTTGCCAACTATGAATAATGTTGAATGATGGATAATGTTAATAGATAATGTAAATAATAATGGATAATGTATTTTTCCTGTTTTATTTAAACACTGTAGCGCTGTAGTACTTTTGTCCCATTGTTCATCGATTTGCCCGAGCGAGCACCAGTAACGTCCCCATTGTGAGACTTGTTGTTACTGTTTTTGGCGTATAGAATACACCACAGGTAACTTGCCAGGCTCTGCTGTGCAGGCGGGATACTCTCGGTAGCTTGCCGGGCTCTCTGAGAGGGATAGAGGAATGGAACCCGGGTCAGTCACGTGCAAGGCAAACGCCCTACCCTCTGTGCTATCGCTCCAGTCCATTTAAACAGTATGGTCTACAAAATTGCTCAAGATGCATTTGTTACAGGCAATCAATATTCCAACACAAATCCCACAACCATCGTGACCTTCCCTCCACCATCATTCCCCATTTCCCCAACCACCCCTCAAGTCTGCCCTTGTAGCACTGTCATAGCACTGTCTTCCCGTGGCTCATCAATTTGCTCGAGCGGGCACCAGTAATGTCTCCAAGGTGAGACTTGTTGTTACTGTTTTTGGCATATCGAATATGCCATAGGGAGCTTGTCAGGCTCTTCCCTGTGGGCGGGATACTCTCGGTAGCTTGCCAGGCTCTTCAAGAGAGGGATGGAGGAATCGAACCTCCAGGTTGGCCGCGTGCAAGGCAAACACCCTACCTACTGTGCTATCGCTCTTGTAGCAGGCCCAAATTAGTTATCTTATTTTATATTGCTTGTTACCACTAAATGGCTAATGAAATTATCAAAATGTACTTCAATAAAAGAAAATTTGTGAAAATTGTTGTATCATACCATGGGGACTGAGTTCTTGTCTGAGAGTTTTCTAAGCTGTTGCTTTTAGTGGAGCCTTCTATGTTACTGTTTTTGTTAGTTGAGTTTAGTTGGATTTTTTTTTTTTGCTGCTTTTTTTTATTTTTGGCAGGAAGATAGATTCTTACCCAGGGATACTCAGGGATTACTCCTGGCTCTGGACTCAGGAATTACTCCTGGCGGTGCTTGGAGGACCATATGGGATGCCAGGGATCAAACCTGGTTGGCCGTGTGCAAGGCAGATGCCCTTCCCACTGTACTATGGCTCCAGCCCCGAGTTTTACATTACATTCCCATCCAATATGGTGTGCCCCTACTGGAATGTCAGTGTTGTAGAGTTTGGAGATGTCATGTAGCTGTAAATACTGCCACATACTCCAGACAGCCCAGGATAAATTGAGCACTGAGCTTACATTGTAGTAGCTGTGGACTGTGTGGGTGTGGCTGCCAGGGTTTCCTGTAGTATTACGAGTTTCCTACCCTGACTACAAGAAGATCTGGAGTTTTCAGTCAAGAAGAAATTCGGTATACCTAAGATTTTTGGGTGTTTCTTATCCTTGTGGAGATCAGTAGTGGGTGGAATCGGCAGTAGGCATGGCGACAGCTGTTGGGCTGTTGGGGGTGTGAGTGCGGAACTTGGCCCACCCTTCCTTCCCACGGTCTCCTCAGAGGTCTCAGCCAGGGACTGGTTATCTGAGAAATTTTTGCAGCTAATTGATCTCTTTTGAGATTTGAGTATGAGTCTCTGGAGCAGGGCTGTAGATGTGCTAACACAGTGGCAGTGGTGGGACCCAATGGATAATGTTTTTAAATTTAATTCTATTCACACCAACCTTAAAATATTTTTATTGTTAAAAATTGTTTAACTAATTGAGGTTCTGTGATTAACAATACTGTTAATGATGGTTTCCCACACAGATAATTCCAATACTTCATTCATCACCAGTGTACCCACTTCTATCCCCAAAGGACCCTAATGTTATCTTCCTTTCAACGCTGTCCTCACTGACTTGATTGTGTGGATCAGTTCTCTTATTCTAGTGCCCTTGACTATTTGTTGCTACCTTGCTAAGTATCTTTCAATCTCACATATGAGAGAGATCATTCTGTATCTGTCCCTTTTCTTCTAACTTCATTAAGCATGATATACTCTAGTTCCATTCATGTCACTGAAAATTGCAAGGTTTTGTTCTTTCTTAGGGCTGTGTAGTATTCCTTTGTATATCTATACCACAACTTCTTGATCTATTCATCCTTAGTTGGTCATTTGGGTTGTTTCCATATCTTGGCTATTGTACTAAGTATGATGATGGACGTAGATGTAAATCCATCCTTTCAAATTAATATTTTTGTGTTTGGGGGACAAATGTCAAGAAGGAGTATTGCCCAGGAGATTAGCTCCATAGTTTGGAAGCTGGCCTCACATGCTGGGGGAAAGTCATCCCAGATAGAGAGGGGAACACCAAGTAATATGGATTGGAGATCCTGTGCGGGAAGGGAGATGCATGCTGAAAGTAGACTAGAGACTGAACAGGATGACCACTCAATATTCTTATTTGGAACCACAACACCCAAAAGGAAAGAGAGATACCAAATTGGAATGCCCCGCTACAGAGGCAGGGTGGGGTGGGGGGGATAGGACTGGGGGGGTTAGAGGGATATTGGGTTCATGGGTGGTGGAGAATGGACACTGGTGGAGGGATGGGCTCTCGAACACTGCATGAGGGAAAAACAAGCACGAAAATGTGTGAATCTGTAACTGTACCCGCACTGTGACTCACTAATTAAAAAATAAATAAATTTAAAAAAAAGAAGCAGTATTGCTAGGCTATATGGTAGTTCTATTTCTATTTTTTAAAAGGATCTTCCACATTGCTTCTCATAGAGGTCGAACCAGACAACATTCTCACCAACAGTCCACCTGAGTCTTCTCACTTATTTCAAACTGATGTATAAAGAGAGGGACATCCAGTTAACTTTATTGTGATGGTAATATCACAATGTGTACAAATATCACGCCATCACATCTGCACACTAGAGCATGCACCTCACATTGTGATATAATTCTTTGTGTACAGATTAATTTTTCAATTATACCTCCATAAAGCTGGGAAAAAACCCATGGGACACAGATCTTGCTCTTTTTTCACTTAACATTTAATTGCAAGACTTTCCCCCAGTTGCTAAGGAAAGCTTCCTCCTAGACACAGAGACTGACGTGTAACTGGCCTCATGCTGTATTACTTCAGGTCTGTGACTTAATGATTTGTCATCTACATTTACCACAAGGTGATGGTCGCAATAAGTCCAGCAACTTGATCATTATACAAAATTCCCTTTTTGTTTTTTACTTTGGGCCACACCCAGCTGCTGCTCAGGGTTTACTTCTGGCTCTACACTCAGGGATCATTCCTGACAGGAACTATATGTGGTGCCGGGGATTTAACCAGGATTATCCATGTGCAAAGCAAGTATCCTACTGGCTGGATTATCTCTCTGGCCTCCCAAATAGCTTTTTTGTTTATTTGTTTTGGGACCATACCCAGAAGTGATCAGGGGTTAGTCCTGACAATGTGCTCAGGGCTTTACTCCTGGAAGTGCTTGGGGGACCAGATAGGTTACTAGGGATTGAACCCCAACTGGTTGCATGCAAGGCAAGTGCCCTACCTGCTATAAATCTCCCCAGTGCCCCCCAATTTCACATTGTGTGTTGAAATGAGAACCTCCTGGGTATGAAAGCTCCCAACAGAAGCTTCCAAATCAACACCACTCTTAGCATCTGCCTAAACTGAAGGTCTTGGGGCAAGTAATAGTATAGCAGGTAGGAGACTTGCCTTGCACATCTGGGTTCAATCCCTGCACCCCAGATAGTCCCCTGAGTTCCACCAGGAGTGACCCCTGAACACACAACCATGTGCAAGCCCTGAGAACCATCCCTGAAAAATAAAACATACAAATAAATTGATTGCACAGTGGGCAGGGTGTTTGCCTTGCCCGTGGCCGACCTGGGTTCAATTTCTCCGTCCTTCTCAGAGAGCCCAGCAAGGTACCGAGAGTATCCCATCTGCACGGCAGAACCTGGCAAGCTACCCATGGTGTATTTGATATGCCCAAAACAGTGACAATAAGTCTTACAATGGAGACGTTACTGGTGCCTGCTCGATCAAATCGATGAACAACGGGGACGACAGTCCAACAAGTAAATTGAAGACCTTTTAGGAATGGAGGACAGATATGGAGGCTTTGACCTTTGGGCACCGATGTCTACTCTTGGGGTCTACACCATCACCTACACCCTTTAGGAATGGGGTGGGAGGTAGAAAGAAATCGAACCTCCTGAGGACTGAGGCAGACCTGTGGCTCCCCTCCCCACCACCGTGGGGAGCTTGGCTGTGGTAACCGGAAGCTTCATCCTCCATGCCTGCCTGTGTCGAGTTTGCACCCCAGGCCTGGCAGGTGCCACGCACGTGTCTGCAGGGCCAGGGAGGCCCGAGATGCTTTGGAGAGTCGCTGTGTGGAGTTCCCCACGTCACCGACCGTACCCCCACCTCGAACCCCTTCTGGGGCTCATGACTCCTGCTCGTTGGGGAAGCAGAAGCTCCTTCCACCAGAAAGCTCAGCCTGTGACCTAGACTCAGGCGCTGCTCTGCCAAGGCCATGACTGACCGGGTAACAGAGGAACTTGGTCAAGCCTCTTCTACCTTCCAGTGTGGGGTGACTGGACTCACGGGGCTCAGGAGGTCACCCAGTCCAGGCGCGACAGGTCCTCCGTGCGCTCATTTGGATGAGGCGTGGGGGCCGACTTCTGGCTCTGGCACGTGAGTAGGATTCTTTCAGGTGCTCAGCCTCCAGTGCCCGTGTGGGCCAAGGACTTCACATTCTGGCTGTGACTCAAACTCTCTTCCCTTCCTCCTGTCTTCTCATTGTTAGACCCATGTCCAGGGCTTCAAAGGCATCCCCCCCACCTCTTTTCTGATGGAATTGGCCTCTGCCCGTCGACATGGGATTGAGTCATCACACCACTTGAGGGTTATGCCAGCACTCTTGGGGGCTCCCTGCCTTAGAGCTTCACTCTGGATTCATCACTGAGCTACACTTAGGCAACCGTCTGCATCCCCTTGCCATGATACTCACTTCTTATTATTGAGCTCACTCCTCTCCTCCTAAATAAAAACTGAAACTAGTTCTAGAGTAATAGGAACAGGTAGGGCACTTGCCTTGCACGAAGCAAGCCCAGGTTCAATCCCTGGCATCCCCTTATGGTCCCCTGAGCACTGCCAGGAGGGATTCCTGAGTGCGGAGCCTGGAGTAAACCCAGGGTACCACTGGGGTGTGGCTCCCCCAAAACAAAAACAAACGAAAACCCCACACTAATTTATTTTTTAAAAGAAGCTTTCTTCTAGCTCCTTAGAAAATAAATAGTTCAGAGTGTTGGAGCTACAGTGACATACCAGGAGCATCAGCATTCCTGAATATTGCTGGCATGACCCAAAAACCCATCTAAAAGAGAGAGAAAAGAGATCTTTGTTGCTCACATTAAATACAGTAATTGTAGAAAAGACTAGATAAATTTACTATGAATTTAATAGTAAAAAAAAATTGGAGCACAGATTCAATCTGTAGAACATGACAATTGTAGCTCAGCATTTGCTTCGGGGAAGCAAGCATCCTCTAGCCTTTACACCCAGCACTGACCTTCTACCCAAACAGCTGGATGGGGAGAGAGAGGGGGCTCTGACACTCAGCAGCTCAGAAATCAGACTTCTCCAGCTCTCCCAGAGCCTTTTAGGAAGGTGCTGCAGGTGCAGAGATGCACGGGCATGGGCTGTCTCCGTGGGACTGCCATTGGCCAAGGGACAGCTGTTGTGTGCCCCACACTGGAGCTCAGAGGGGCTGCTCAGACTCCTACAGCTCATCCCTTCTCTGTCTCTGGGATGCTGGGAGGCCTGTTTCAGAAGGCAGGTGCCCTGATGCCAACATGAAATCTGTGAATTCTGTAAGAGCCAAGGCCATGGGATCAACAGGCTGAGTGAGTGAAGTTCCCCTCCTCCTTTTTTTTTTTTGTTTTTAGGTCACACCCAGCAATATTCAGGGGTTACTCCTGGGTCTGCACTCAGGAATTACTCCTGGCAGTGCTTGGAGGGCCATATGGGATGCTGGAGATTGAGCCCGGGTCAGCCCCGTGCAAGGCAAACGCCCTACTCCCTGTACTATGGCTCCAGCCCCTCCTCTTGCCTGTAATTTCCTTCTTGCTGAGGACCAATGGGTCTTGAAGTAAATTCTCTGAATGAATCGTAAATAACATTGAAAATGATAAGGATCCCCTTATCATTATGCAATTCTAAGCAGGTCTGGTTCCAGTTTGCAAAGGGCTGGGGGTGAGGCTGTGCCTATCTCAAGAGTGGGGCGCAGTTTTCTGTCTTGCACAAGACGAGCCGGTTGAGCTCCAGGTTCTCTGCTAGGACCAGCCGGGAAGTTAGTCCCTGGGGTGGCTTTGGTCTGGATTCTGCTGCTCATTGCTGACTGAGCTTGGGGCAGGCCACTTAGCAAGCCTGGCCTCAGTTTCCTCATCGGATGAGATACTATGCCAGGAGCTGCAGTGAGTGGGCTGGCACTGGGAAGCTGAAATAGTCACGAGAACAGGTCAAGGCTCTGACCACTCTAAAAGTTGTCCTGCCACAAGGCCTGTAGCCGGAATCCACTCCCAGGTGGCTACCTTAGTGCAGTGACTGCCAATTAGAACCTTCGTGGTTTGGGTGACCATGGCTAGCCGGAGGCTGGGTGTAGTCTTTAGGTGTCCGGTTGAGATGCCAGCCTCCCTCCCTGCCCATCAGAGGTTTGGGGGTTCATAGAGAGCCCCTCACTTGGCTCTCTGCCTTTGTGTGCTCCTCCGAGTGTTGGCCTCAGACACTTGGCTGTCTCAGCACGGTCACACAATTGTTTCTGTGACCCACACTGCATTTCATTGCTTACTTGTCCTAGATTTTATCATCTTTTTTTTTTTCCTTGCAAACAATTGGTGTGCGACTGTTATGTGATGCTTTAAAAACTGTGCTGGTATAACTGGGAAACTGAAATCAAAACCAGGGCGTGATGATTATTGCGGGGAGGGGGTGGCAATTATGCAGTGACATACAATAACATGAGAGCGGGTGTGACAGATGGGCAGAGGCATGGAGAGCTGGCATTGGCTTCCCCGTGCTCTCTGCCGCAGTGGCCAGTCTTGCTCTACACGCCCTCTGAGGATGGAGGGAGCCAGAGGTGAGCAGATTCCCAGTCACCCTTCAGTGGACAGGATATGTGGACTTGCTTGTTACGGCAGCACAACTGGGCGAATCCTGACCATTCCCGATACCCTTTGGCCACAGGATTAGGTGTACAGGTAAGCTCTCTGGATCCCAGAGACAGATTAAATAACTGGTGTGGATGGTCAGGGAAGGCTTTTTACTTGCTCTGTTCTCTGCAGCATCTTCACAGGGCACGTCACATAGTAGGTACTCAATAAATACTGCTCAACGCATGAGTGCCTGGCCAACCTGCTCTCATTCCTATCCTGCCTCTGAGGTCATGGTGGTCTACTCCTTGTCTCCCTTCTTGTAGCCTTTATCTGTGTCCTCGGCCATAGTTCTGATCCACATGAGAACTATGACTATCGTAGTAGAGCCAGGGCTTCATGATACTTGAGCATTGTCCTAGAACACTGTTCTAGAACTCAAAGCTTCACCATCGCTGCCTCTCAATCATGTTCCCACTCTCGTTGGCTGCTGCTGTCACCCTGTTTGGTGGCCGCCCTGCACCCTGGCCCACTCTCTGCACCTCAACTGACGCTGCAGATTTCTGCAGAGCTGTGACCCGGGCAGAAGCAGCTCCTTCCCCCCAAGACCCCCACTGTTACTCGGGCCCCCCATTCTAGGCCACCTTCTCCCTCCTCAGTGCCTTGCTTTATTTTCCTAGTGATTCTATCACCGCCTACGATGTTCGTGTCCACTTCCTGTTGATTTCTAGGTCAGTCGTGTCTGCATTAGAAGAAGACTCTCGGTGTCAGCGCTGGTGGCATTTGGGCTGGCTCATGCTTTGTTGGAGAGGCTGCCCTGGGCATGAGAGGATGCTTAGCAGCAGCCCCGTTTGCTTTGCTCATGTTAATAGCACCCATTGCCCAGCCGGGACAAGCAAATGCCCCTCTGTGCATGTGCGTGTGTGTGTGTGTGTGTGTGTGAACCATCACGTTAGATGGTGACTGTCACTACCTTCCTTGTTCATCTCCGAACCCCCAGCGCCCAGAACTCTACTCAATAAGTAATAGCCGAATGAATTGGTGAGAGCGTCACTCAAAGAGGGGGACGTCGGGCAGCACCTGGAATCGTCGCGGTACCCTCTGAGGTCCACGTGGCTCGCTGCAGGAGAGGCAGACCAGCCGATCCCCGGGGGCCCCTGCCACGGAAAGCACAGGATCCTATACCCGGGTGTCTCCGTCGGGGCTGGCTGACCCAGGAGGAGGCCCTGAGCACCCTGACGAGCTGTCAGTTTTTTAATGCAACACTGAAAGAAAAGTTTGCAGCCACGACACGGCACAATCTGAAGAAGATAAATCACAGTTACTTGCAGCCGCTGACAGCAGTTTAAGCCGCTGCAATCATCGGGTTCCAAGGGAGAGGCTTCTTTTATCTTCCTAAATGCAAAAAGTCGAGCTGAAATTGGCAATCTCGGGGCCCTCTCAGCGGCCGGGCTTTTTACATAAATATCAGCAAGCAGTAAGTAAATTCTGTTGACGAAATGTAATAAAACAAAGACTGTTTCAAATATGACCATTCCCCGATGCATTCTGAAGCCTCGTCCCACTCACTTATTACTCGCTGCTGAGATTATAAGGTTTGCTTTTATCTGTCAGAAATCAATATTTCAAACATCGGATAAAAGAGGAAATTGAACTGGGAATAGGCTGAAGTGCTGTAAAAACTACAAAGCACAATTATCAAAAAGCACTTAAAGTGCTTAATAGGACACACATATAAAAATGCTCAAATTAATGTCAGGGAGTCAGAATGAGAACTTTTCCTATGCTTTTTCGTCCCCACACCACATAATTTGAAGGCTGGCCAGTCCATCAATATGGTTTTCAATTTCTATGATGCCCCAAGGACCCGGAGCTCGACATTTGTTAGAAATGAACCATTACATATGATTGGTTAATATTTCAGTTTATTGGAGATACATTATTTTGTATGGAGTGTTTAAGCTGTTGTGGTTTAACCATTATAAACAGTTATGACAAAAATAGATCTTGGGATAAACAGCCAGCATGGCTCTGATTTTAATGGACACAACTGTAACTAGGAAATTGGATTTCTGGGGGCAGGGGTGGAAGGGGAAATGATGTGGGGAGACCCTTATAAAGGGAGGGGCTCTTTGCTGAACCCATTATACATATAGGCAAGTCAATAAAGGAGTAAGTCTTTTAAAAATAAACTAATCTGGTTTGGTTATTATTATTATTATTATTATTATTATTATTACTGTTATTATTTTTAAATTGGGTCACACCCGGCGATGCTCAGGGTTATTCTTGGCTCTGTACTCAGGAGTTACTCCTGGCAGTGCTTGGAGGATGCTGTGGACCAAACCCGGGTCAGTCTCCTGCAAAGCAAATGCCTTCCCCACTGTATTATCACTCTGACCCCTTGGCTTGGTTATTTTTCAATTACTTTCCTCCTATAAAAGAAGAGTATCCTCCCATCCCCTTGTACCCTGTGATAAATAGATTTTTCCATTCCTGGAGAGAAATCATCGTTATCTGACACCCTAAGCCAGACCAGTGAGCTAGAAAAATTCATTGAGTTAAGTTTTGCAAGGAGAGAGAGAGAGAGACAGAGAGACAGAGAGAAGAAAAACACCTGCCATAGAGGCAGGCTGGGGGTGAGGGGTGGGGGGTGATGGGAGGGAACCCGGGGACACTGGTGCTGGGAAATGTGTCCTGGTGGAAAGATGGGTGTTGGAACACTGCATGGCTGAAACCTAACCCTGAACAGCTTTGTAAAGGTCTATCTCACAGTGATTCAATATATATATATATAATTTTTTTTTTTAAGAGGCAGGATACAGACTCTTCTGGAGGATGGCTCAAGCATTCGGGCTGTTCTTGGCGGTGGTTGTGCAAAGTTGGGTGGTGGCCCTTTGCCTCGTGGGTCCTTCCCTAGCAGGAGTGTGTGCTCACAGGGGGAGCAGGCTTGGGAGAAGGTCAAAAACCATTAGTTGACCCCCGAGGTCCCATGCCCTGGGCTCTCCCCCTGTCCCCGGCTGCTGCCGCCCCCAAGGTACTCCAGCCCCAAGGACCTTGGATCTGTAGCACTGCTTCCTTCTTATCGTTGGCTTTCACTCTGCCTTTGGCCTGGAATGTTCCCTCGCCCCCTTGCTTTGTTGTGTTGTCTATGTGCTCTAGCCGGGGGTGCTCAGGGCTTAGTCCAGGCTCTGTGCTCAGGGATCACTCTGGGGGACCGTATGTGATGCTGGGAATGGAACCCTGGTAGGCTGTGTGCAGGCAAGGGGAGCCTCACCCACCATGCTACCCCTCCAGCCTCCTTCTGCCCCCTCAAAATGGCCTGAGGCATCTCTAATGTCTAATCTCAGCTCTTCTGGGCAGCCCCCCTGCCCTTCACAAGGACTCCTGGGGTCAGGAGCGCGTTTCTTTGTTTCTTATCTGAATTGCTGACCCCTGTGCCCTTTAATTATGAACCAAAATATTCCAAACATAGCATTAATTGGCTACTGGCTTGTCTCCAGTTCCCTTTATCCAGATCCATCGGTACAACGAGCAGAATGAGTGAATGAATGAATGAATGAATGCACCAATGAGTGATAATTTGTGAGCTCTCCTGGGCACTCAGTCTCAGTTGCTTACTGCAAGCTCTGAAGCCCCAAGATTCGTTTTGTTTCTGGACTCGGTGCCTCTGGAAGGAGGAGGGCTCCCTTCCCTTGGCTCCTAACGCTTTAGCCTAGGGGACCCTTCTTCCAATCCCCTCAGTCACCAACATCCAATTTCTTTGCTTGCCCTGACCCCTCCTCCAGGAAGTCTTCCCATTCCTTAGTTCTGCTAATGCTGCGTCAGCCTAGAGCCCTTGCTGAATCTGCACCTCCCCCGCCGACCCACCTGGCTCCCTGGTTCATCTCCAGTCATCTTTCCCAACCTCGGCACTCAGGGACCCAGGTGAAACGAGGAGCATGAGAGCTGCAGGTGAGGGTGCTCATCGGGCTGTCCTTGTCCCCGGGTCACACTGCTGCTGGGTGGCCCGGAGATTCCACCGGGCACCAGGCGCCAGGCTGTTCTTCCGGCCCCTAGTCCTCTGGAATTATCTGAAAGCTTCCTGGAGGCACATGGAAAAGAAGACAGGGGTGCATGCAGAGACGGGGGGCACTGTGCATGGGGTGCCGGCCCTGCCGGCTGTACCATCTCTCTGATCACCCCTCTGGAGCTGACCGCCCCCTATTTGTCCGAGGTGTCCCCCTTGGCATGGAGTGGGAGAAGGCAGAGGTGCCTCTGGAGCAGCTGAAGGAGGCAAAGGAGAAGCCCGGAGGGGCAGAGGCCCTGCCTGCCGGGCCCTCGCCTTCCTGGGGCCCACACCTTCTCCAGAGCAGGGGTGCACTGGTGGCAGGGAGGGGGAGCTTCCTGAGAGCAGAGAGAGGGCAGCGTTGGCCCAGGTGACAAGGACCTCATGCCAGGGGACTGGGTGCCTAGTGCAGCCTGGACAAAGCTCACTGCCAAGTCTCCACAAAGCCCGCAGCACGTTTACGTTCTTTAAAACTGGGTGGTGGAAGGCCAGGAAGGCGGCTCAGAGGTCTGAGGGTGTACCTGGCCTGGAGAAGCTTAAGTGTGCTCCGTGGCATGGCATGGCCCCCTGAGTCACTCCGCAGGAGTGGACAGGTGTGGCCCCGAAAGTGGGGAAAAAAAAAAGGACAACAAATTGGGGCGGTGGAGGGTCAGGAACAAAATTCTACAGGTTAGAGCTTCTGAGCATGTGCATAAGTCCTGGGGTCCCTGAGCACTGCTGGGTGTGGGCCCCGATAACAACCAAATAAAGGAAAAGTGGAAGATGGGGGAAAGGCTCAGAAATCCCACTCTCCAGCCTGCTGGCATCGGCTGGCATGAGGGCAGAGTCCTCGTGGTGGCCAGGCCAGAGGGGGCAGAGTCTGAGAAGGGCATCCCAGCGATGCGACCAGCAGTGGGGGCCCTGCCAGCAGACAGGCATGAGCAAAGCCCCCTTACCTATCACCCTGGCCACCCACTCATGGGGTTCCTGGCTGCACTGGCTTCTTCTAGCTCCTGTCTCCATGCACAGAGCAGGACTTCAGCCCCAGGGCCAGCTCTCTGGTCTCAGACATGGGGCAGTGGAGGGGGGCAAGAGGGAGGTCCCCCAGGCTGTTCCGGGTTCACCCCTTTGGACAGGCTGCACTAGGCACCAGGGAGAGCATCTCCTTTCATGGACAAATCCAGACTCGGACAGGGCAATGGGTGCTCCAAATGAGCGGCCAGCCAGAGAGGGAGGGAATAAGGTCTGATGACACAGTCAGTCTGCGGTACCTGCTGCCTCCCCCCCGCCCCGCCCCCAACACAACCAAGGTTATTTATTGGGGGCACAGGCTTTGGGGTTACACTGGAGGTGGCCCAAGAAGACTCGGCAGGGATGGGTCTCGGAGTAGGAGGCATGGAGCAGGGGAGGGTACTAAGAAAGGTCAGTGGACACAGGTCTTGGTGTGTCTTGGCCAACGGAGGGTCTGGGCTCGGAAGCTCCAAGAAGCAAGGGGCTTGGTACTTCATCTTTCTGACCTGTGTTTCCGACGGTGTCAGGATCCCCCAGAGAAGGAGCCGGGGGGATGCCGGTCTGGGCCGAGGGCACCTTCTTCGGTCACCCTGCACTCCCGGGGGTTGTGGAGAGATGGTCCTGCCCGCCTGTCTGCCGGAACCATTGAATCTCACTTTTCAAAGCAACAAAGTGCCTCTCAATGAGGTGCTCTGGAGAGAAAGGAGATGACGGCACCCACAAAGGAGGAACATTACTCTAAGTAGAGGATTTTGTAATTATATTCATTTGAAATAATCAAGCATTTCCACCTATTAAAGGCGCTGTATGGAGGTGCTGGAGAAAGGGATCCAGCCATCCCCGGGCTGCTTCTCATTGTTCCTGCAAAGAAAAGGAGCCGCAGACACAGATTAGTCTCCTCTGCCGAGCAACGACGGCCCTGGGGGGCAGAGGAGGAGGGTCCAGCCCTGGGTCAGGGTGCCCTGGCAACCAGGAGCCCGCAACAAGCCAGGTGCTTGGTGGGCGGGGGCAGTTGTACCTGTGGTAGTGTGTGTCGGGGGTGGGTGGGTGGTGGGAGGGTGTTGCAGGGGGCGTCTGAGCATGCTGCCCAGGAGAACTTGGTGACACAGGACGTGGTCGGTAATGCCATGTTAGCCAGTGCCTCAGCCACTGGGGAGGCTGGTGGGGGGGCGGGGAGACTGAGGCCGGCAGAGAGTAATCTGCTCTCAGTTCATTTCTATGTAAACTCAAATAGCCACCTTTGGCTCAGGGGTCCATACTGGATGGCACTGAGCGGGTATCCCGGACGGTGGCCTGGGCACTTGGTTCCTGCAGGGACACTGCAGGAAATGAACAAAGAGCCAGTATTGCACCAAAGTTAGTTTTCACAGCATGCTGTGCTCTTGGCCTTATGTTTTGGGGTTTTTTTTTGTTTTTTTTTTTGCTTTTGGGGTCACACCCGGCAATGCACAGGGGTTACTCCTGGCTCTGCACTCAGGAATCACCCCTGGCGGTGCTCAGGGGACCATATGGGATGCTGGGAATCGAACCCGGGTAGGCCACTTGCAAGGCAAATGCCTTCCCCGCTGTGCTACCGCTCCAGCCCCTTGGCCTTATGTTTTGTATGACAGAGAGAGAGAGGAGAGGTGGGGGAGGGAGGGAGAAGGAGGGACAGAGGGAGAGAGAGATAGATAGATAGATAGAGAGACAGAGACAGAGAGAGAAAGGGACAGAGAGAGGGAGAGAGAGAGGGAGAGAGAGAGACGGAGAGGGAGAGAGAGAGGGAGAGAGAGAAAAGGAGAGAGAGGGAGAGAGAGAGGGAGAGAGAGAGGGAGAGAGGGGGGAGGAAAGAGAGGGGGGAGAGGAGAGAGAAGATAAGCAAACCTCTCCACTTGCTGGTGTGCCTCAGGCTTCTCCCCAGGAGTGAGTTTGCTTCTTTCCCTCTCTGCTAAGTCAGCCTTTCCGTTTTTGTTGATTGCAACCTAGATTCTAAGTGATGCATTTCCTCATTCACTCCGCCCGCCCCTTCCAGGAACTATCCAAGCAGCTTTGTCCTGAACACTTAGGAAGTACACCATGGGAATCCCTGTCATTCTCTTTGCTCCTTGGACCTCATGACTACCAGGTACTCCCATGGAGGTATTCCATTCGGGACTGACCCTTGGCATGAGCAACCCCTCCACCCCAGCCCCCAGACCCCCATCAATTAATTAATTAATTTATTGATTGATTGATTTCACTCCATGTGAAAAGGGTCATTGGGGGCTGGAGCGATAGCACAGTGGGTAGGGCGTTTGCCTTGCATACAGCCAACCCGGGTTCGATTCCCAGCATCCCATATGATTCCTCGAGCACCGCCAGGAGTAATTCCTGAGTGCAGAGCCAGGAGTAACCCCTGAGCATCACTGGGTGTGACCCAAAAAGCAAAAAAAGAAAAAGAAAAAGAAAAGGGTCACTGAGAACCAACAGAAACAAGTGATCTAGACTCAGGGCTTCACGAAGTGCTCAGTGACTGAGAGCCCACACCGAACCCCTGGCCAAGGATGACTTGGTAGAAGAAGGAAACCATCATCAGGGTGATACGGGGCTGAGTGCTTCGATATTGGCTGTCCTGTAATTGCTAATTCAGGCCCCTGAATGGCAGTGATGAGGAGCGGCGTGGCAGGTGGACGCAGCCTTTGAGTAGTTGGGCTCAGCTCGTCCCCCTGGTGCCTGCGTCGATCACGACGAGAAGGATGGCGTGTCATGCTTGGAAACAATTTTGATGAAGCAGGAACCTTCCAAATCAATAGTCGAATCTTTCTTTATCTTCCCAATCAACACAGTCTCCTGCTCCCTGCCTGCACTTTGCCCAGGAAACCTTCACACAAAGCCACCTTTGCAAGGCTGAGCTCCGTGATCCAGGCCCCGGGCTGTCCTTCCAGCCACTGACCACTAAGAACTGTTGGGATCCAGGAGCTTTCATAAAGAACCCAATGACCCGCATCAAAGTCCTGCTGGCCAGGAATATAGCCAGAGCCACGAGCTTCATCTGGCCACCGTGTCCTGTTGGGCCCCCAGTGCAGAGCCAGCAAGACCATGGCAGTTCAGCTTGGTGGCCCCTGTGGTGCTGGGTTTGAGGACCTCCGGAGGGCTCCGGTCTCAGGCCTTGGGATGTCTGCTCTGTCACTCCCGCCCGAGTCTTGGGGCAGACAGGCACCCGGCGACAATGACCACAGCTGCTCGGCAGCCCGGGGCCACCCAGGGATTCTGGTCGCCGCGGCGGCTCTAATTACTTTTTTCGTCTTGCCTCCTTCCCGGGCACTCTGCATGCTGATGGAGCAGAGCCTGGTCTCCACTGGGCTGGAGTGGTATTTTTTTTAGCGTCTCCACCAGTGTCCAGTTGACTGAGACATTTCGGGGAAGAAGCAGGTGCATTTACTTTTCAAGTATTATTTTACTAATCAATTGAAAAATTACCTTCATGAATGACAGAAGTGCAGACCTTTGGAGTATTTCATTAAAGGAAGCAAACATTAATTACGAATCCAGCCCAACCTTGCACAGACATAAATTATGGGCCTGATCTATTTTCTCTGTGCTTAATTGCAAGCAGTGACTAGTTCTTTAAATTATTATCTGCGAGGTCTCCAATGAAAAGAGAATTTATGGAGTGGTATCCTGAGGCTTTGCTGGTACCCAGGCTGAGCCAGGGGGATGGATGAAGAGGGAGAAGGCCACATCAGAGAACCCCCCCGGCTGACAGAAGTACCCCTGGGATTGAGGGCCGTGCTTTCAAAGGATGATGGTGGAAACACTTTCCACCACCATCAAGCCATTGTCCACTGAAACAGCCCTTCTAGTCGGGCTTCTCAAAGTCCTCCTGAGGTAAGTGAATTAATGTCAGGAACCCCCTCCCTCATCTCAACAACTGCCACCTGCAGGAAAACGCCCCAATGCCTGTGTCTCTATGAAGGGCCAAGCTAGGCTGTCTCCACAGAGTGGTTCTCCCTGCAATTGTGCAGTGCAATTTACACACTCTCTCCAGAGCCCCGCAGGGGCTGTTTATGAGTCTAAATGAAGTTCTCCCTTTCTTTCTTTTTTTCTTTCTTTCTTTTTTTTGTGGGGGGTCATGTCCAGCAACACCCAAGACCTACTCTTGGCTCTGAGCTCAGGGATCTTTTTTGGTGGGGACTTGGGGGACCATATGTGTTGCCAGGAATCAAACCTGGGTTGGCCATGTGCGAGTACCAGCTTTACTATCTCTCCAAGCAGGATACCACTCTGGGTTTCCCATTCTCTGGCTTTGATTGACCTGGGCATCACAGGTCATACTTCTTGATCTGTTTCTTTGTTTGAGTGCGGGGGTCACACAAAAAAACTTACTGTACTCCTGGTGCTGTGCTCAGGGATCACTCTTGACGGTGCTGAGGGGACCATATGGGAGTCCCAAGGATGAAACTGGGCTCCACTATATGCAAGGTAAGTGCCCTTTCCCTGTACTATCTCTCCAGCCCCATCGCACTGATCTCCAGGGCCCAAAGCTGTCCCATCTCTTGGCTCCACTTGCTCCTGCAAGCTTCTCCCCAAGCATTTTGAGACTCCCCATTGCAGGGGCACAGGTTATCATGAGCGCATCTCCTCGGGACACAAGCTGTGACAACCACCCCCACAACCCCAGGGCCTTCAGAGCTGCAGGTAGGCACCCCCATCTGGGGACTGCTCTGCCGGCGGGTGGCTTCCTAGCAATGAGGTCACTGTGAGTTCCTATATGAAGTGTTGGGTGAAAATCCCCCTTTGGGTTTACCTGTAGCTCTCCAGCTCTTGGACTCTGAGATCGCCCCCTGTAGACCGATCGGGAGATGTCATATTCAGAACCCTACTTAACCTCCCTTTTCCTTTCCAGCCAAGGTTTTCTTGCAGGCTCAAGGCAGCCAGACGGTCAGGGACCCTCCAGGATGGGCTCTCTCAGGGTACCTCCAAAGATCCTCCATTGGGGCTGGAGCGATAGCACAGCGGGTAGGGCGTTTGCCTTGCACGTGGCCAACCCGGGTTTGATTCCCAGCATCCCATATGGTCCCCTGAGCACCACCAGGAGTAATTACTGAGTGCAGAGCCAGGAGTGACCCCTGTGCATTGCCAGGTGTGACACCCACCCCCCCCCGCCAGAAAAAAAGCAAAGATCCCCCAGCAGCTGCCCATGGATACACTGTTTGTTTTCCACCTCCGCAGACCCCCTCTACTGAGAGTAGATATGAATTCATATCAGTAGATATGAATTTGAGGCTCCATCACATTCGGATGAGGTGACCACGGGCGAGTCACTTCCTTCCCTGGAACTCAGTTTCCTCAACAAAAAATGGGTGCAATAATTGCTACACGCCTGGGTTGTTACGAGGACGATGAACGAGAATAGACGTCTGTATTGGGAGAAGTTCCTTTGCCTCTAGAAGCCTGAGCCTAGCTCAGGACCCTCGTGCTGTCCTTCCTGTGTGTGACTTTAGATCATTTTTTCTCTCTGGCTCAGTTTCCCAACTGGTAAATTGAGGGCAACTGTGGAGCCAGCAAACTCGGCGCCCTCCAGCACAGCGGCCCCCAGGCCTCTAGAAGGCAGTCTTTTTGCTGATCTTGTTCAGAGCCTCCAAACCCAGCCTGGGTCTTGTCAGCACTAACAGGAAAATTGAACAAACCCTGGTTTGGTTCAGGGGATTCTTGCTAATCCCTGCTTTATTTTTGCAGAATAATTCAATTCAGCAATTCAATTCTACAAATATTTATTGAGTGCCTATCAGAGTCAGGGTAAGCCAAATGTTTGGAGAATCACTTTTATGTTTGCAATCTCTGTTCTCTGCTCACATGTGGTACGAGTCGTCTAGGTGAAGCCCACAGGGCTGATGCGAGGCAGATTCTCAGGGGTGAGGGTGTGGAGACTCCTCTGCTGTGACTCCCCATCCCCGTGACAGCCCCTCACGTTCCTCCTTATTGTAGTACAATATCCGTATGTGAGTGTTTGGTGGGGACTGAGGTTTTCCCTACTGGAATGTTTGTTCCTTTGGGCGAGTGATGAGGGCTGTTTGTGCCCCCTCGACAGTGCCGGGCACACAGCAGAAACTCGGTGAGTGTTTATCAAGTGCACCCATGAGTGAAGGTGAGAAGGGAAGGGGCGGGAAGGAGGAATCAGACGTCACTGAAAGATCTGCTTCTCATTCTCAATAAATCTTGGCCAAGACCTCTGTCCTATCTGGGGGGTGGGGGGAATCTCCTCCTCTGTCAACAGGAGAATTGCCAATGTGCACTGACTTTGCAGAAGACCTGCCCTTGGGATCCTGACTCTTGCTGACCGGCAATCCGGCTGTGCTGGCCGCACCCTGAATTTTCTTTTCTGCTTTACAACTTTCAGCTGTAAGACATTGATTCCCTATTTGTATGCACTGTGGAATGAGCACCATGCTGAGAGTGCTTAGTGCTCATGGCCACACGGCTACTAATCTTATTTTCTTGTCATCAGAACTTTGAAGGTCTACTTGCTCAGTCAACTTTCATCCCCGGGACTTACTGATGTTATTATTCCTGGTTTTCTGGTCCAGGACCTGTGCAGGTGGGACCCAGTTGGCTGCACTTTTTACCGAGCTCCCCGGCAATTGGGCTCGAGTGGCCAGGCAAGTGGCATCCGCAACCCCTTAGAGGCAGGAAGTACTCTCAGGACTGTCCGGTCCGGACATCCTAGGAGTTTCAAATGAGGCCCCCCAGTGACTCCAGGTCGACTCTCCTCACCTGTGCTCCTTCCAGCCTGCCAGGCCAGACTCACTTCTCCCCCCTGTGGCACCCACCAGACAGCTTGGCAGCTCAGCCCACCTTATTCTGCTCCAGGGAGCACCAGGTAATTTGTGTCAAATGTTATTCTCCTCTCCTTATCCGGCCCCTCCATATCTGAGCTTTTGTGTGTGTGTGGTGTGGGGGGGGAGATGGGGGACATGGAATGGGGGGGTGTTGAGGGAAACTCCTGAATGTCTTCTTTGGGTTCACTGGCCTCCCATGCTGTGCAAATTACACAGGGAGGGGCGTGCCTACCAGTCTGGCCTGCCACCTTCAAGGGGAGCCGCACGCTCTCATCAGGGCTCCTGGCAGGGTGCAGCCGTCGCCCCTGAAGAAGAGAGACAAAGGGCCCTTGAGTGGCGGGACGCTCAGCTTAGTCCACGAGGCTGCACCACCACCACCCTGCCCGAAATAGGAGCCATGGCCAGGCCATCGTGAGCTCCCAGCTGTCCTGCAGGAGTGCAGGGCCCTCTCAGGTTCCTCACAGGGTGGGGTGGGCAGCAGAAAGCACCCTGTGCAGGGGGTCTCCATTTGTCCATTTATAAAATGAGATCACAGCCCTTCACTGGTTGCGTGATGAGCCCAGGAGAGAACCGTGTGGCGGTCATGAAGCAGTGACACTTCCACCGTATGCCTGTTCCTTGACTCCACGCCCCCCAGGAGCCCATTGACCCCTCCTGCCCCAGGCCATGCCAGCCTAGCATAGCTGCAGAAGCCAACCTGTAGGTTTGGGGGACACTTGTTAGCTCTAGCCCAGAGAAACATGGACCTCCGGAGGATTGGGAGGTGCCCTGGCATTGATCAAGCCAGACTCAAAAAAAGTGACTGAGGACAAGGACCTTCCGGGCTGCCCAGAGATGTCCTGACACCTGGGCGTGTGTCCAGCCCCAGTGACCCTGAATCTAAAGTCTCTCCTCTTACTATTGGTGCCCGATGTGCTGGCACCCATGGATTCAAGCAAAATTGACTTTGGATGGGGTTCATACAAAGTCGGGGAGCGGGCAGCAATCTTTCTCAGAACTCTAATGAAAAAACATAATGTGGTTAATATTAAATAAAGACATTGGGCAACTGCTGCCCCTCTGCTGGTCTGCGCTGCTGTGTCCTTGATGGTGGCCTGTTTTGTTTATGATTAATGAGTGACTCACCTTGGACCGTGCTCTGTCTTCTCATTATGAATTTGAAGAGGGCTTGTGGATCTTGGCACCCAGAGGGAAAGGGCAGACATCTGGGGTGAAATGTTGACCATGCTGACGCCTTGCAGGGGTGAATGACTGTCAAAGCGCCCTCGTAGCTGGTGGGTCTCGGCTGGCAAATCCCCACCCCCACCCCCACCCAAGCCCATCCCCCAAAGTAGGTTTCTATTGAGTACTTGTTCTCAAGAAAAGGAGTGAGTTGGATACTCACTTGTTCCCTTCCTTCCTCTCTTCTCTTCCGCCCCCACCCCACGTATCTGTTGACCTGGAGAGCCCTGGTTAGCACAGCCACAAAGCCTTTCCAGTGCTTCTCTGGTCCTCCCTCAGGTGCTCCTGCCCCGGCTCCCAGTTACAAAGCTCTCAGTGGCTGGACTCTCTGTGGCCCCACAGCCTAATGAACGCACATCGGGGGGTCCTGGGAAGCCCTCCATTGCAAAATGGAGGGCATGGTCGTCTTCGGTAGGGCAGCCAGGGGCACCAGCTGGCTCCTCCCATTCTACTCCAGAGTTCTGGGACTGCTATTCGGAGTTACTATCTGGGGCGGGAGTGATAGGAGAGAGCGTAGGACGCTTGTCTTGCACGCAGCAAATCGGGTTTGATTTCCGGCATCCCATATGGTCTCCCAAACCTGCCAGGAGTGATTCCTGAGTGCAGAGCCAAGAGTTGCCCCTGATCACTGCCAGATGTGGCCCACAAACAAACAAACAAACAAAAACCAGAGTTACTGTCTCCCCGGACTGGAGTGATAGCACAGCGGGTAGGGCGTTTGCCTTGCACGTGGCCAACCCGGGTTCGAATCCTCCGTCCCTCTCAGAGATCGCGGCAAGCTACCAAGAGTATCCTGCCCACACAGCAGAGCCTTGCAAGCTCCCCGTGGTATATACGATATGCCAGAAAACAGTAACAACAAGTCTCACCAAGGAGACATTATTGGTGCCCGTTCGAGTAAATCGATGAACAACTGGATGACAGTGCTGTGCTACAGTGCTACTGTCCTCCCACTGCCATCAGAGGGGCTGCAGGCTGCCCATTACCCACTTATGCAACAGCCCCCGGTCCCAGAGTCAGGGCAGAAGGGTCCTGGAAGGTCCTTTGGCCCCAAGCTGCTTCTTTAGGAGGAACTTCCACAGCATCACCCACTCTCCTTCCTGCTGGACAGCTCCAGATTGATGAACCCGCTACCATCTGCCAGACAAGGACAAGACATTTGGGCCTTGGATGTTTTGCCTTAAAGGAGTCTAATTGATCACGGGTGCAAATTACTACCAAAGGCAGACGTGACACGATGCCAGGGAGAGGCTTCTCCGTCTGCCAAGGTTTCTGGGAGAAAACAGTTCCATCCACTTGGCCATCCTATGGCACTTTGAGGGACAGGATGGTTCCTGGTGCAAGGTGTGTCCTGGGAAACTACTGTAGGCAGCCCTGGGCTGAGCATTTTCCCCAGAGGCTCCCCAGGGCTTCAGACTCGTCTCTGCAGGGTCACTGACAGAGAGCTTGGGGCGGGGGCCTGGGCAATCTCTGCTGTAGGGAGAGTCAACTGTTCCAGTTCCCTGAATTCTTCCCAGGCATTCTCCCGTTCTGTCCTGGGCACGAGGCTGCAGACCCGGAGGCTGGGCTGGCTCCCCAATACGAAGGGGTTGCCCCAAACTTCCTAGGCTCTTGCTCCCAGAACCAGGAGGGGGCTCGTCTCTAGGTCTGCTCAAACAATGCGCCACAACCCCGGGTGGGTTAGAGACTCAGACCCTCTTCTGCTTCTGGAGTCCCCCTCTGCCACCAAGGTGACAACCGGGCGGTGCCGTCTTGGAAGCCTCAGAAGAAGACTCCTTCCCGGCCTCTGCCAGCTGTTCCAGCTGCTTGGCTTACAGCCCACCCCTCTGTCCCCCACCCGCGCTGAGATCTGGCTTTTGTGTCTTGGGTTTATGTGGCCTTCCTTGAGGACACTGACGAGTGAGGGACACGCATCATCATGGATTTGGGGTCCACCCCAGCCCAGAACAACCTCTGCTCAACTACAAAGGATCCTTGTTACTCATGGATCCCGTATTTGCTCATTTCACCTGCTTGCTACACTTTATTTGTAACCTCAGATCAATACCTGTGGCCATTTAGGGATAGGCCAGAGCAGGGGAAAAAAAAGTTGAGTTGGCTGCCTTGCACTGTGTGGGAGGGGTGGGTGAGGGGCAGATGGTTCTGCCTTCTCGATTCCTCCTTCAGAACATTGCTCTTTCTCCTGGTTCCTTTGCTGCCACGTTTCCCTGCATTTTTTTTTCCCTCCAGCTCTTGGCTGTGACCCTTAGGAGAGTCTCAAGGAGCCAGAAGGCTGAGATGCCTTTCGGCGAAAATGTGATTGTCAATAAGCTTTGTTCAGGCAGCGGTCCTCTCGCCAGAGCTCAAGGCTAATGAATCACCTACATATCTCACACAGGAAACATGACCTAATATCAACAGAAATACAGACCAAAAGCATGCTGCAAATGTAAGGATGGGTTGACGGCAGCCCGCCAGCCTGGCCTCCCCCGGAGCTGTGGCCATGTTTGTGGCTGTCGCCAGAGAGTTCCAGGAAGCACCAGAGACTGCACTGCTGTGAATAACCCAGCTCAGCTCCATCCACGCAGACCCTCTTCCTGGGGAAGCTCGCATTTTGAGGTTGCAGGTGACCGTGAATAGTTTTGGGGAGGAGCGGGATAGAGATGCTGGTTAAGTCAGTACAGACTCTAAACCAAGACTCTGTCCTACCCTTTGTGCAAACTGGCCCATCACCCTTTCCTCGTAAGAATGCAGATTTCGGGCTGGAAAGATAGTATAGTGGGTAGGGTGTTTGTCTTACATGCGGCCAAGCGGGATTCGATCACCAGCATCCCACATGGTCCCCCCAGCCCCACCAGGAGTGATTCGTGAGTGCAGAGCCAGGAGTAACCCCTGAGCATTGCTGGGTGTGACCCAAAAAGAAAAAAAAAAAGAATGCAGATTTCTCAGGCCTTGCCCCAGAAATTAGAGTCTAGATGGCAGAATGTCCAGGAATCTGCATTGTCGTGGCCTTCCCCGGTCAGCGGGAAGCCCGCCCTGGAGCACCTGACTCCTCCAAAGAGGCTCATCTCTGCGAGACGGGTGTGCGGTGGCAGCCCTGGTGACATAGATCTCATGTCGCTCCCTGCAAATGTCCCCTTTCTGGATTAACTGCCTGGAACTGAGAAGGATTTTTATTTTCATCCCTTGAGACCCCTAGAAACATTGAAGAAGAGAGCCACTAATTCTCCTGCTTAAGATCTCTTTTTTCCCTTAATTTTATTAAAGTTATTTTATTTTATTTTTTAAATGAGTCACTATGAAATACACAGCTACAAAGCTGTTCATGATCAGGTTTCACTCATACCATGTTCCAACACCATTCCCTCCACCAGGGTCCATTCACCGCCATTGACTCCAGTTTCCCTTCCACCAGCCTTCCTCTATGGTTCTATGGCAGGCTCTCTCTCTCTCTCCCTCTCCCTCTCTCTCTCTCTCCCTCTCCCTCTATCCCTCTCTCTGTATCTGTCTCTCTCCCTCTGTCTCTTCTCTCTCTCCCTCTCCCAATCTCTCTCTCCCTCTCTCTCTCCCTCTCTCTGTCTCTGTCTGTCTCTCTCTCTCCCTCTCCCAATCTCTCTCTCTCCCTCTCCCTCTCTCTCTCTCCCTCTCCCTCTCTCTCTCTCTCCCTCTCCCTCTCTCCCTCTCTCTGTATCTGTCTCTCTCCCTCTGTCTCTTCTCTCTCTCCCTCTCCCAATCTCTCTCTCCCTCTCTCTCTCCCTCTCTCTGTCTCTGTCTGTCTCTCTCTCTCCCTCTCCCAATCTCTCTCTCTCCCTCTCCCTCTCTCTCTCTCCCTCTCCCTCTCTCTCTCTCCCTCTCCCTCTCTCCCTCTCTCTGTATCTGTCTCTCTCCCTCTGTCTCTTCTCTCTCTCCCTCTCCCAATCTCTCTCTCCCTCTCTCTCCCTCTCTCTCTCCCTCTCCCTCTCTCTCTCCCTCTCCCTCTCTCTCTCTCCCTCTCCCTCTCTCCCTCTCTCTGTATCTGTCTCTCTCCCTCTGTCTCTTCTCTCTCTCCCTCTCCCAATCTCTCTCTCCCTCTCTCTCCCTCTCTCTCTTCCTCTCTCTGTCTCTCTCTCCCTCTCTCTTTCTCTCTATCTCTCTCTTTCTCCCTCTCCCTTTCCCTCTCTCCTCCTCTGGGCACTATCTCTGTAACACAGATACTGAGAGGTTATCGTGTTTGTTCCTTTACCTACTTTCATCATGCAGTTCCTACCCAGAAACTGCGTGATCATTCTCAATGCTCTTTGTCATAGTGGTCCCTCCTCTATCCCAACTGCCTTCTTCCCCAGCACTCCACAGCACTGACTCTCCCATGCTGGCTACGCCAGTAACGGGTAGTCCTCCAATCGTGGACTAACCCCCCCTTGCCCTTATTTCTACTGTGCTTAGGACCTCTTGACTCTCACTTTTCATCCCCTCACAGGCTCACAGTTCCATGGAGGGGACCCAAGACATGACTCTGGCGAAACATCAACTGAAACACATCACTGGTCTTTCATATCCAATTTGAACAAGTCCTGGCCATGCGCTGGATGGGACCTGGGATCCTGTGAGAGATGCATGAGGGAGCGGGTCGATTCCCCAAGGGAAGCAGTGATGAAGGACCATTGAGAGCAAGCGGGCTAGAGAGCTGGACGAGGGGTGAAGGCACTTGCTAGTTTCAAAATAGATTTTGGGTTTAAGAAGTCCTTTAGGATGTGATGGGAGGGGGCCAGGGAGATAGCGTGAATAGCAGAGCACATGACGGGCATGTGAGAGGCCCTGAGATAAGCCCCTGGGTTTCACATGGCCCCGGTCACTGCTACATGTAGCCTGGTGTCCTGCCGCTACCAGCACTGCTTCTTGTGGACCCTAAAACTGACCCAGCCCAGTCCAGTGTGTCAGAGGTGGTGGCTTCCAGTCAACCTTACGTCTATGGAGGAAACCAGGTGAAGGAAGCCCAGGAAGCTCATTGGAACCCTTGGAGTCACGGGGAGAGTATAGGGTGTCACCTGTCCCACCACAAGCATGGCGT
Source organism: Sorex araneus (assembly GCF_027595985.1). Classification (NCBI taxonomy): domain Eukaryota; kingdom Metazoa; phylum Chordata; class Mammalia; order Eulipotyphla; family Soricidae; genus Sorex; species Sorex araneus. Next base: position 29,104,903 of record NC_073309.1, on the reverse strand, counting down.
CTCCACTGCTGTCCGGGGTGGCCTCTGTATGTGTTCTTTCAATCCCTGTCAACCTCTGTGGGCGTTAGAAGCCACCATTCATGTCCTTTCCTCCCAGAACAAAGCCTTCTGGGACTTCTCAGCCTGTTGATCTAGAACTATCCATATCCAGGGGAGCAGCCTGCAGCCTCCGATTCCCACTGTGTCTGTCCAGACGATTTATGCTATGTCCTCTGGCCTGCCTGCAAACCTCTCCCTGCCTGTGTGGGACGGCCATGGAGTCTACTAGCTGGGCCAGGGGCTAATAGGGAAGTCACCCGTCACCGTGTCACTTTCCTGGCCTCATTAGGCTTGTCAGTGCCTTGCAGTTGCCCCCCCCCCCACACACACCCCTCTCCAGCCTGGCCCAAGTCCCTGTTCTTTCCCAGGAAGGAAGCCCCAGAGCAAAGATGCAGGGAGGACGGTGGTGAAGACCCTCATTGATCTCTGTCATGTCCAGCCCTGGAGAGAGGCGAATGCCAGCTGGGTGCTTCCAACATGCCCGGCTGAGCTCTGGGGTGTGAGAGCAAAACTGACTTGTGGCGCCGTGCATGGCCCATCCGTACGCTTGGCAGGCGGTGTCCAGCTGTGGGCCCTGTCAGCGTGGCCGTGCAGAGCCCGTGGCTGCAGCCCTGAGGCTGTCCCTACTCCTTTCTGACAGGGCTTTGCATTCAGGAAGACACGGCGGGTGACTCAGTCCCCCATCAGCTGCCACAGAGCCTGTTTCCGTCAGGTGATGGTGAGGCCCATGGGTGAGGGGCTCAGGGGATGAAACCTGACGTGTGGTGTGAGGCAAGCACTTTGGAGGGCCCTGACCTGCTGTAGGCAAGGCGGACCTGCTAAAACTAGGGGTGTGATGCCGCAGGGGGACTCACAACTGGGTTCAGGGTCATGGATAATTTTGCTTTAAAATAACTGCACAGTGCCAGAGGGGGAGTCCAGCAGGAAGGGCTCTGGCCTTACACATGCGGTTAACCCAGTTTCAATGCCCTGTGCCCCACCAGGAGTGACGCCCTGAGCACAGAGCCAGGAGAAAGCCAGGACCACTGCTAGGTGTGGTCTCAGAATGAAATGTTTTGGTTTTTATTCTCAGTAAATGTTTGATTTGTTATACCCGGGGTAAAGGTTTCTCTGGCACAAAGGGGTCACAAGTGGAAAATGTTTAGGAAGCCGGGCCTGTGAAGCCCAGGGTGCATTTCCCAGAGGGGCTTAGAGTTGACACCTCAGACGCAGACCCCTGGGCTCGCTCTCTCTCTGCCTGATGCCACGGGCAGGTCCCTGTCCTTCTGGGAGCTGCGTGGTCACCTCTGTCAAACAGGAGGCCTTTGGCGTGGGGTTCAGGGTTCTCTAGAAGATGTGAGGTTAAGCCCTTTTGCAGGGAGCTGAAAGCTGGGGGCGGGGGTGCCTTAAGGGCATTCCCTTGGGTCCTAGCAATGGCCCGCAGAGCCTTGATGAGCACCGGCAGGCAGGAGCAATCCTGGTGCCGGGGAGTCACCCGGAGAGAGAGAGAATGGGGTTTGCAGACTGAGGTCAGAGCTGGAGCTACTGGCCCCGACCGACTCTTAAGGTCAAGTGGTGGCTACGGCTTTTGCTGGGTGTCCACGCCAGTGCAAATGTGGCTGTAAGCAGGCGTGCGTGTGTGCATGTGTGGGAGTGTGAGCGTGTAGGTGAATGTGAGTGCGAGCTTGTATGAGTGTGTGTGTGAACATGAGCATGTATATCAATATGTGGGTGTGAGTGTGTTACTATGTATGTATGTATGTGAACCTATATGTGACTGTGTGCATGGGAGTGCATGTGCATTTTAGCATATACCTGAGTGTGTGCATGTGAGCATGTACGTGAGCGCATGCGTGAGTGTGCTAGCGTGCATGTGAGTGTGTGTATGTGAGCGTGCGCATGAGTGAGTGTATGAGCATGTGTGAGTATGAGCATGTATGTGAGCGCATGTGTGTGTGAGAGTAAGCATGTGAGTGAGTGTGCTAGCGTGCATGTGAGTGTGTGTATGTGAGCGTGCGCATGAGTGAGTGTATGAGCATGTGTGAGTATGAGCATGTATGTGAGCGCATGTGTGTGTGAGAGTAAGCATGTGAGTGAGTGTGCTTGTGTGTGAGTACGAGCTTGGTTTGCTGAGAGGGGTCCACTCCAATCAGTGGGGCTAACTGCCCTATGTCCTGGCGTTTATTCCCCAGGGTCTTGTCCTGGGTCCTTTAGGCCTCGGGGCAGGAGAGGGGGTCAGTGGGATACCTGTGCCCACAACTGCCCGGCTCATGCACAAGCCCTGTGCTGGCTTGCCTCCTCTCCTGCCCACCCTCCCCAGCATCTTCCTGTGCTTCTGGGCTCCTTGATGAATTATCTGGATCCTGTGGGGATCTGCTCTTAGAGGGAGCCCCATTCAGACAGACCCCCCAATGCCCAGCCCAGGATTCTGGGTCCCCACCTAAGAGGAGGGCTCCCAGCCTAGCACCCTGGGAGCTGTGTAGAGGCCTCTGAGAACAGACCCACCTGGCCAGCAAGGCCTCTCAGAGGAGCCAGACACCACCGCCCCCCACCTCTCCGCCAGGGCAGAGTGTGGGGGAGGGGTGTGGTTCCTCCCCTTCCCGGGGAGATCAAGGGAAGACCTTCCTCCTAGGGGGGGACTCTGGACTCAGAATTGTGGGGGCACTGCCCCAGGGAAGGAGCCAAGCAGAGCCTCTGGGGAAGGCGGGAGGCCCTTTTGCTGGTTGCTTAATGATGTAGGTTCCCAGGGGTCATAGACGCTTTTTTCTTTTCCTTTTTTTCTTTGTTCTGGAGGTGGCAGTACATTTGGGAGCCCCTGGCATGAAGCATTCCGAATCCCCCCCGAGTTACCCTTCCCCACATGCCCTTTCCTCGGGCTTCTCTCTCAAGGGCTGGGGAGTCCTGCTACTCGGGAGGGGCGGCCCAGAGGAAGCCAGAGCCGGGCAGGATGCCAGGTGGGAACTCACCCAGGGAGCCCAGGTGCCCCCTACCCGGTGTCCAGGGGCATGGCTTTTACCCCGCATCCCTTAACGGGGGTCTTGTTAGAACCCCCAGGCAAGGGTTGGGCAGGGTGCAGTTGGAAAGCACAGGGACGAGCTTTCTGCTCTCGGGAGCTGGTGGACAAGATACAGCAAGCACAGGAGACGGCTGTGCCTCCAGAAGCACCGACGGGCAGTGGGAGATGCTGCCCGGGACAGACGGGCAAAGGTCAGGAAGGCCTGTGGGGTAGGGGGTGGGGGAGGAGACGCCAGGGTCTGAAACAGGGAACCCCATCCCATGGTGGAGGGTCTTCGGGGAGGGGCATGGTGTCCTCTGCATCCCCCTGGAATTTCATTCTGAGACGGTGCCCATGGCCCATGGGTATCACACATGGGCATCACACACGTGTGCCTCAGGCCAGATGCAACAGGATCGCCCCAGCCACTGAGCCAGGACTGCGGGGGTAGGGGGTGAGGCCCCTGGGAGTGGGAGGACCTGCTGTATGCATGCGATGGAGACAAAGTAGTTTCCAGAAGCTTCTTCATGATAGAGCCTGTGAGAACTACTGACAGGGAGGCAGCTGATGCAGGCGGGAGGGCCTGTGGGGTGATGGGCAGCCAAGGACAGTCCCTAGCGTGGGGAGTGGGCTAAGGTGGGGTAAGGAGGAACCGGTTAAGGCAGAGGAGAGGCTCTGAGGGATGATGAGAGTGGAAGCAGCCGTCCCTGAGGGGCTGAGGACAGAGATACCGGGACCGGGAAAGGACAGCATTGCGGGGGGTGGTGACGGCCCCGTGACGGCCGGGAGACGGCGAGCGGGACGTGAGGTTCACCTCTCACCCGGGGGCCAGCTGCTCACTCACGCTAACAGCCCATCTGTCAGGCGAGGCGGGACAAATGAGCAGGGCAGGCGCGGCGCGGGCCGGAGAGAGGGGTCTCTGGACCCATGAGGTCATCCCTCTGATGATGTACGGCCCCGAGCAGAGATGGGTTAATGATCTCCGGCAGGGCCCGCAGTCACACCCAGGCATTTCGTAATCCCGCGCGTGATGGATTAAGGCGTGTTAATACCAGGAGTATACATTAAGGGGAATGATCAGGCTGGCATGCTAAATGGCAAAATAAAAGCACTTTTAGAAACTTCCGTGATTAATCGGTCTGCCCTTTGAGTTTGTACCATGATAAAGTAAAGCTCGCTCCTGCTGGTCACTGTCCAGACAATTCCTCTCTCGCTCCCGGCCCACTCAGGACCCTCGAGGAGACCAAGCTCAGGCTGGGGGTGGGGGGGTGGGGGAAGGGGGTGGCTGGACCTGCAGCCTGGGACGCACCCTCACCCCCCTTCCCTGTCTTGAGCTTTCTCCTGTTCCTCCTCGCCAGCTTCTGTTCAGGTGAGCGCATGGACCTGGGGCTGCCAACCCAGACGGAAGGCTGGATCCCGTCCCAGCGGGACCAGCACGCCCCGTGTTCAGCCTGTGGCTCTGTGAGAAGCCCCGAGTGCAGGAGGCGCTGAGGGGCGTGTCCCACATCCCAGGCCCCGCCTGCCTCCATGTCTGGGCTCCTAACATGGGAGCAGACGGGGGTTCACGAGCTGCGGGGGATGCCAATCACGTGCTCACCTGATCTCTGGGCACACGTGATGGGGGGCACAAGTTGGGCACAGCCCCATCATCTAGCACAGGTGCTCACGGGGTTCCAGGTGCCCCTGAAGCCCCCCATTTCACAAATAAGAAACAGGAAGTGCCAAAGTTCCCGTCTGAGGGTAGGATCAGCATTAGAGATGGACCAGCTGCCCTCTGCCGCTTCAACCAGGGCACCTGGCCCCACCCCAGCACCGTCTCTTGCACCTGCTAGTTCAATACCACCCTCCCTCCCCCTAGCCCCCCAGTTCATCTCTGCTGCTCTGGAACTGGTGGCAGGACAAGACTGGGCTGGGTCAGACAGTCCCTGCTGGGGGGGGGGGGTCTGTCCTTCCCTGAACACTCCCGCAGGTGCATATCCCATGCTGGATGCGGGAAGCCGGTGGCAAAGGGGCTGGGAGGTTCTGTGGGACAGATTCTGTCTGAGACACCAGGCAAGCACCACCCTTCCCCTGAGCCCCCCGAAGGTCCTCCTCCCCGCCTGTGACTGGAGGCAATGGGGAGACGAAGAGAAAGGTGCTGGGAGCCTGCTGAGGGAGGATTCACCTTAGCCTGAAGCATCTCTGCTGCCGAGGAGAGAGCCTGGCCTGCCTCTAGCTCCCCAGCTTTCCCGGCACAAGTTCTCTTTGTTTTGGGTTTGGGGGCCACACCCAGCTGTTCTTAGGCATCACTCCTGGTGGTGTGCGGGCAACCACACGAGCTGTCAGGAGTCGAACCCAGGTCAGCCGCGTGCCATGCAAGTGCCCTACCCACTGAACCATCTCTTCGCCCCCTACAGAAGTTCTAAGAAAGGTTCGACAGTAAGTAGCCAAGGCCATGAGCAACTGCTGGCTTCTGGCCAATTCCGTCTTTTTTTTTTTCTTTTGGGGTCATACCCAGTGATGCTCAGGGGTTACTCCAGGCTCTGCACTCAGGACTTACTGCTGGTGCTGCTTGGGGGGATGCAGGGGGTCGAACCCGGGTTGACCTCATGCAAGACAAATGCTCTACCCACTGTACTATCACTTTGGCCCCTCTACCTGCCACTTGGAACTTCCCAGGGTCCCGCCTGCCTGCACAGCACCCTTGGGTCTCTTCTTTGACCTGAAGAGCTTCTCCTGACAACCTCACGGTGCAGACCTTCAGCTGACAAGGCCATGTGCCTGGTTGTGGGTCTGGATGCCAGAGTGGGAGCAAGACCTCAGGCTCCTTGCCTCCATGATGGCCGTGCAGCTGTGGGACTCAGGCCAACAGCGGACCCTGTGCAGGGGACCCAGAAAAATGAGTGCACCCTGTCACTGTGCCCTCTGGTTCCCTCCCTGTGAGAGGGGGCTGCCAACTTCAGCTGGGGCATCGCGACTGACTCACAACCCCGTGCTCTGAGGACCCAGTGGGGGGAGCAGAGACCCCTGATGAGCACAGAGGTCCTTCGGGGGAGGGCCTAGGACCCCCAGCCCTGAGAGGTTTGGAGAGGCCCAGGAGGGTCAGGAGGAGCCAACTCCAGGGGGATGAGAAGCACGAGGTAGTCGCCATGACCCTGCGTGCCCCTGCAATAAAGAAGGTCAAATGCTGGAGCCAAAGGATAGTCCAGTGGGTAGAGCACTTGCCTTGCATGCACCCAACCTGGGTTCAACCCCCAGCCCCCCATAGGGTCCCCTGAGCCCATCAGGAGTCATTTCTGAGCACAGCCAGGGATAGTCCCCAAATGCAAACAAACAAGAATGTCAAGTCTTCCCAAGGCTGCTCTTCTCAGTGCCTGTCCTCAGGCTTCCTGCTGGACCTGCCTTTCGACACGTTTACAGCAGGCAGGGCTCACTGACCCGCTGTGGCACGTGTCCCTCATACATCTCACCTAGGTCACCTGGAGTCCGCCTGCATCGTGAGGATCGCTTTAGTCTCCTCTGGCCTGTCTAACAAACACCGATCCATACTGACTGCTGTCTCCCCCCGCCAGGCCCTGCCCTTGGGTGCGTATGTTCGAGGGGGCAGTCACCAGTAGCCCGCCCTTGCTTTCGGGCTTCCTGAGAGGTGCCAGGACAGCTGTCAGTCTTCCAGAAACAGAGTGAGAGATGAACGCATTCTTCCTGCCAGTGGGCACGTTTTGTCAAGGAAAGACGCAGTCAGGGATGAGGCAAGAGGGGGTGGTAAGGTCTGTGGCACACTGTGGAGAGAGCCATGTGCAGAACCAGCTTTCTGGCTTCCATCTGGGTTCCGGGCCTCATGGGAATGTGAAGCCTGCGTTTCATTCCAGGCTGAGAAATGCTGGAATTTCCGCCCCACTCCTTTAAAAATTTCTCGAGTTTTAAGTTATCAGTCATGAGTTCAAAAAACGTTCCAATAGCATGAAAATGGAATGAAACCCCTAGACCAGCCAGATGGGGACCCCAGGTTAGAGTACCACTGGGCCCTTTGCCTGTCCTCAGCACTCTAAGTGTATGAGCATCTTCCAGAGACTCCCTCACTTGGTGCTCATAGCAGCTGTGGGAGGAGGCATCCGGAGCTATTTAGGGTGGTTTTATTTGTGTGTGTGTGTGTGTGTGTGTACATCTCATATGTTTTTTTATTTCTTCAAATGTGTTCTTTATCAGGCGTGACTAAATAAAAATATAGAATTGAGTGCCATCATCTTTGTGGACATGGCTTTAAAAGAAGACCAGTCAGATGAATATTATTGTTTCCCATTTTTATTTTATTTTATTTTATTTTATTTTTTATATTTTTGCTTTTTGGGTCACACCCGGAGATGCACAGGGGTCACTCCTGGCTCCGCACTCAGGAATCACCCCTGGCGGTGCTCAGGGGACCCTATGGGATGCTGGCAATCGAACCCGGGTAGGCCACATGCAAGGCACACGCCCTACCTGCTGTGCTATTGCTCCAGCCCCTGCTTCCCATTTTTAGCCAGTCTTAAGTTGTCCCTGATACGTAGCCAGCAGCCAAGCATACTAAGGTTATATTCCATCATAAAACATGCCTGTTTAGAAGAGTTGAGACCTAGGAGATATCTTATGTGGACTTCTCGGATTTCATCATTCAAAACCAGCACAGAAGCACCCCTCTCCCTGTCATGCCTCTCAGCATATTTGACCAGGGCGCCATGAGAAAAGCTCCGGTTCCCTCCTCACAGGCAGCCTTCCTGCAGCGGTCAGTCATGGCGGTGCACGTGATGTCCATTCCTCTGCACGCTGCCTGTTGACAAACAGGATCAGAGACGCCCTAGGTGGCCGTTTTTCTCCCGAACAAGGGTGTGTTTGGCGAGTGGAGGCTTCTGCAAGCAACTGCCTGGGATATGCACAGTTCAGAAAGCATGGCGGGGGACAGGGGCAGACCTCAGACTTCCACAGGTACGAAAAGTGTCTCTGCAAGGATCTGAATGAAAGGAAGTCCCAGAAAGAAAGGAAGCTGTTTGGAGGCAAGGGCTCCGAGGTGGGCAGCTGACGCCAGCCCTGCTGCGCCTGCCCCAGGCTCCTAGCACGTGGTACTCCAACCCTCCATGCTACCACAGCCTTCTGGAGGTACATGGGATGACCATAGACTTCGGACTCTCGGGGTGCACCCCCTGGACAGTGTTTCCTCACAGGGATTTCTGGGTCTGTGGGCACTAGTGTCTGTAAAATGCAACCATCTGACGCTGTTTCTGGTATGTGATAGTATGTGAGAAAACAGATATCCAGACGGGTTGATTTCACTTATGTGGGTTGAAGGCTGGGCGGGGGGGGAGGGGGGTGGGCGGGGCAGGGGATAGAGAGAGAGCAAGATGCATCAAAACAACAGCAATTTGAAAGACTAGGATTATAGAGGGGTTCTGTTTTTGAGCCCACAATTTTCTGAGTTTTCTATAGTCAGTGTGAATTCATTTAGAGTAGGGGGGCCAGGGAGATCATACAGGGGTTAAGGTGCAAGCAACTCAGGGTCAATCCCTGGCACCTCATAATCACTGTGGTCATTGAACATCGTCCTGGAGGTTCATGAGTGCACCAGGGTGGCCCAAGTGACCCCCAACACTGGAGGCCCCCAACAACAATGCACCCTTGGTCCCCTCACAGAATCAACTGGCTTGGTGGCTTGAAGGGTTCCAGGTCTCCTGAGCACTGCATGGGAGTGCCCCTCTGCCCCTCAAAAAAGAATGAAATCAGAGCAGGATAATTTTGTTGTTGTTGTTGTCATTGTGTTTGCCACACCCAGCCGGGCTTAGGACTTGCCTCTGGTGCCGTGCTCAGGGATCACTCTTGGAAGGGCTCAGAGGGTCATGTGTGATGCCAGGTATCAAACCTGAGCGGGCCGTGTGCAAGGCAAGCACTCGACCTGCTGAACCATCTCCCCGGCTCTTGCTTTATTTAAAACATTTATTCCTCCATTTTCCAGGAAGCAGAAAGTGGCTTTAAGCACCCTCGTTCCTCAGCCTCCTGCCCTGCAGAGAGTGCATGTCAGCAGGCCACCCCTCTGCTGACTCCCTGGGTCATCCCAGTGGACTGTGGTGCTCACCTGGCGGGGGGAGCCTTGAGCAACTGGGGCCTGAGACTTGCTGATCCCATCCTCAAACCTGAATGTCCTCAACTGCCAGGGAGTCCCACCAGGGCAAGGTCTGTGCCAGCAAGCCACCCCTCCTTCCTAGAGCCCCCTTCTAGGCATCCTGCCCACCGTCCAGGGCAGGCAGGGAGCCAAGTGCTTACCCCAGTGTCTCAGGAGCTCCTTCCTCCCAGGCAGACCACTGCTGTTGGATGACTCATTTCCTGTTTGGACGGCGCTCCCAAGACCCCTGGAGAAGAAAGGAGCACATGGGTAGCAGTTGGGGTGCCCTCAGTGCTCATGTGCATGAATGAATGAATGAATGAATGAATGAATGAGTCCAGCAGCTGTGGGTCCTGACAGCAAATTCTTTTCCTCAAGACACATGTCATTGGAAGGAGAAAGAACCAGAAAATCCACGGTCTGAATGCGCTTCTCCTAAAAATATGGACGATTGTACAATTTGACAAATATAGCTTTTGGGGAGTATGAAGTTCTGGTCTAAAATTACATTTAATTATTGTTACATTTTAGACTTTGTAGGAAATAACAGTACAGAAGTGTGACTTTCAAATTAGCATTTGAAAGTGTCTGTGAGGTAGGTGAGGGTTTTAACAAATCCTGGGGTTTTGAGCCTAAAATTACATGACATTTATTCGCAAGCGCAGAATTAGGTTGATCAGTTATTGTTCAAACTCCTCCAGGAGAGGGATGAATGGCCGTTGTGGTTTTTTCCCCCAGCACACACAAACTTTTCGTGCACACCCCCACCGGGTTTTCCAAGGGCAAACATGGAGCCCTGCTCCGTGCCTTGACCTAACGGTGACGAGACCCAGGCAGAGACGCAGAGATGAGGGAAGAGTCATTTCGCCTCATTACAGGACAGCACTGCAGCCCGTCTTCAACCCATTAATTCATTTCTTATAGTTTTTCTTGTCACATCCACTTGCTTTATAGCTTACTAACTTGCAAGTTATAGTTGTAATTTATGGTCAAAATTGAGTGGTAGCAAATCAAGGAATATTTCCATTGATTACCCTAAATTGTCTAATCTCCTGTATGTTTTTAGAACTTGATTGGGTGGTATTTACTGATTGCCTTCATCTAATTTAAAAATCAATCAATAGCAACAATGAGTGCTGGGGGATAAATTGAGTCTAATGCAGCCTAACCCAGCAAATATCCATCAGCGGGTCTGGGTTCAGTCACATCTGCTGGCAGTCTGAATGCATAAAATTCACAACAGCCGGGAGCTGGGTGCCCAAGTGCCGGGGTGCTGGGATTCCGGCTGGCATCTCCTTCCTCTCGCATTGTCTAGTTAGGGTGATTGCCCTCTGCAAGAGCAAACATATTTCACTACAATAAAGCTGTAGCACAGGAGATAAAAACCCGGTCTGATTGCATTTCAAGGCTTGCCCGTCCATCTTCGTCCTTCCCCCACACCGTCTGAGGATATTAATGGGAATTAACATAACAGCAGCCTTTCCTTGTTAACTGCTCCAGCTTATATCCCGGAGAGAAACAGTCACACACTCGTGAATTCATCTCTTAGACACTCGTGTGCGCCTGTGTGTATTTTCATCCAGTGCTTCCAGGACATTCACCACAGATCAGCCATGCTGCATATTGACCCATGAGGTCATTTAGTACTTACATACACCCAGGGAGCGTGTGGGCTGGTGCAGCTAACCTGAGTGGCGAGGTCAGAAAGGCGGGCTGGGGGCTGCAGCTGCACACCACGGTCAGATGCTAAAATAAAGGGGGTGGTGTGGAGAACTCCAAGGTCCTGGATATGACGCCTTGTTGGGACCCAAAACTGTACACAAAAGTCATAATAAGACAATACCTGATGAAATCAGCACTATTATTATCATAGAACCTATGAGTTATTATAGGGCACAAAGGAAGCAGAAAGAAAAAAAATTAATGTAAAGATAGAAGACTCAAAACTCATCATTGTTTTTGAAAATGTCTGAGATGATTGCACCACCCCAATGAGAAAAGCTTTTCAGGCTCCCAAGTAGGGCAGGGCAAGAGAAATCTGAAAACATCTGATACCTCAACTCCTTTAGGACACTGGACTCAGCTCCAGGCCACTTTTATTTTACTGGAAATGTTTTGAGATACCCCCACTGTGAGGCAGAACACAGGGGGCCTGGCCATTCCCATTCCATCTCCTCAGAGGTTCCATATATCCTTTTTGGTTTTGTGAAGACTTCAAAAAGTCTTAAGAGCAGTTTTCAGTTCACAGAAAACTTGTGGTGACATAAAGATACCCCTTAGACCTCATGCCCCCCATAGCCTTACCCTATTCTCAATGGCCCCCATCAAAGAGGGAGACCTATTACTAATGGCGAACAAATATCATATCATCACTACCACCCTATGTCACATTAGGGTTCGACCTGAGTGTTTTGCATTCTACGGGTTGGTAAAATTCATAATGACCATGTTTATCTTCCATTCTAGCTTATCATGTCAAAGTTTTTCAGGGACCTACAAATCCACCAGGCTCTGTAAGGGCCTTCTGGGCATCCTTCTAAGCCTGACAAATACCAAGCTTTTGTACAGTTTCCATAAAGCCCTTGAATTGGAGTCATACACAGTTTTTCACATTGGCCTCTTGTACTCAGAATCACCCATTAAACAACCAGGAATGTGCGTTGGTGGTAGAATACGTGCTTCACATGTGTGAGGCCCTGGGTTTGATCCTCAGCATTGCAATAAACAAATAGGTAAGTTAAAGAGGCATACTAAGATAACAGAGGGACAATTATTGCTCTCCCATTCTTTAATAAAACAGGCAGGTAAGTTCCCTTCATGTTTTTTCATAACTTGATAACTCAGTTATTTTCAGTGCTGAGTAGTATTCCAGTATTTTCATGTAAGTCCTACTCATCTCTTGGAATGAGTGTGACTCTTTTGTACGTAGTGATCTTCTCCTTCCCTCAGTGACAGAGGTCTGAGTACCTGACACTTCTAGTCAGTTATTTTCTATGTTGACCCTTTCTTCCCCATTATGTCCCTTAACTGCTTGTCAGCTATATCCCTCTTTTCTGACCCTTAAGAACATGCTGAAACTTTAGCTGGACACAGACTAACTCACCTGGTTGCAGGCTAGTGTGTGCAGGTGGCTAGTTTAACTTACTGGACAAACATAAGTGGAGTCTTACAGAGCTGTTTCTGAAAACAATCATTTAAAAAGAGCCAGTACGTGGCTGGAGAGCTAGCCCAGCAGGTAAGGTGATTGCCGCACAAGAGCCTGATCAGATCCATTCCCCAGCATTGAATATGGTTTCCTGAACACTGCCAAGAGTGATCCCTGAGCACAGAGCCAGGAGTAAGCCCTGGGCACAGTTGGCTGTTCTCCCCAAACAAAATAAAACAAATAAATAACATAAGCTATATAATACACAATTTTAAAAAATGATAAAAAGTATTTTGTTACTGACCTTTATTACCATGAGAATTTTATTCTTGATCTGAACTTAGAATTGATAAACCCTAGTCAAAAGAAAGAAAAAAAATATTAACAGCTGGTGTGTTGCACAAAGATCTATGTGAGAATATACGTAACTGATAATTTCTTCATAATTATCACTACTGGAAGTAACCAAGATGCTCTTTGTATGAGGACAGCTTTCCTTCAGATCAATGGTCTCAGTCCATGCCCCCACCCAAACCCACACCCTGTGTTTAATCATGAGGAGAATGGAAGACTCAATTGAGTGTCATTCTGAAAAGTACCAAACGCAACCTTCTCCCAAGTCCTGAAAACTGTTCAGGTAATTAAAAACAAGAAAAGTCCAAGAAATTGCCGCAACTCACAAGAGCCTAACGACTAGATGTAAAGTGACATCTTGAATGAGATCCTGGAACAGAAAAGGGCGGTAGGTAAACATTAAGGTGATCTTAAGAACTTTAATTGATAAAGATGCATTTGACTCATTCCTTCTGACCATACACCATGGTTAACACTAGATGCTAATAATGTGGAAATAAGATGCTGTGATGAACTCTGCACTATCTTAGTAATTTCTCTATAATTCAAAAACTGAGATTTAAAAACATACAGATTTTAAAAAGGAGTTGATATACACCCCTTGCCCCAGTCTGTCTTGCCCTTCACTCCCTTTGACTTCTTGGAACATGGAGCCATGGCCGCCATCTTGGAATGAGGAGTCAAATCAGCTGTGGGCCCCTTTGGCTGTTGGTGCATCAAGCTGGAAGGTGTGGGGGTCCCTAAGCAGCTGGTGCAGCTAAGACACGGGCCCAGCAGGAGAGCCCACTCTCCGGCTTGTGTGTAACAGTGAGGTGAAGTCTGGTCTTACGTAGGCCTTGTCATTTTAGGTCTTTGTTTCTCATAAACAGTTCTAACGGATACTGCCCTGCACTTCTTTTGACTCAAGACTCAGGCCCTCTGGGTAAAGATCCAGGCTGTAGTGCAGGAATGGGGTCCAGGGCCTCATGCCTGCTCCCTCCAGATTGGAGGATCCCTGGAGACGCTTTTTTTTACCACGGTAGCAGAGACCATTGCTTCGTGGAACTGGTGTCATCCCTTTCCATTTTATAAGACTCTAGGGTGACTTCCTCCCTCTCAGATGCACAGAACATGGAACTCGGGACCTCAGGGTTCTTCCGACCCACCTCCGTTTGCCAGCTAGGGAAACCTGAGGCCTTTAAAGTAGGTAGAGGGGCTGGAGTGATAGCACAGCGGGTAGGGCATTTGCCTTGCACTCGGTCAACCCGGGTTCAATTCCCAGCATCCCATATGGTTCCCTGAGCACCACCAGGAGTAATTCCTGAGTGCAAAGCCAGGAGTAACCCCTGTGCATGGCCGGGTGTGACCCAAAAGGCAAAAAAAATTAAAAAATAAAATAGGTGGAACTGGGCTGGAGCAATAGTACAGCGGGTAGGGTGTTTGCCTTGCCTGCGGCCAACCCGAGTTTGATCCCCAGCATCCCATATGGTCCCACAAGCACCGCCAGGAGTGATTCCTGATTGCAGAGCCAGTAGTAACTCATGAGCACTGCTGGGAGTGGCAAGATAAAAAAAAATTAAAAAATAAAAAGTAGGTGGAGCTGGGCCCAGAACCCTGCTTTCATCCCTCTGAGATAATTCTTCCATGGCCCCCAGTAGTTTCTGGGCTCATCTTGGAGAGCCCTCGGGATGTAGCAGAGGTGGGGGGTGGTGGGGGGATGGCAGTGGGAAGAGGTGTGCCTGGGAGGGCGTGGCCAAGTGAGCCACACCCCGGGGTTCTCCCGCCTCCCTGAGCTACTGCCTGAGTCTCGCTCACATCCAGGGTTTCCAAGATTCCGTTTTTTAGAGAGAGGGCTGATGTTAAAAGCAAAAACGTGTAAATAGAAACGTGTCAAGCTCACGGCACATACCTCATGTGGCAGCTAAACATAGCCACCACTCACTGGGAGCAGCCACCGTGCCAAGCGGCTCAAGGCCGGGCCCTCTGCCCGCGTGATTTCATTCCTCTCACCGCCCCTGTGCCACCCCTCTGCAGGGTACATGGTGGAAGCTCATTTCACATGCAGACAAACTGAAGTTCGAAGAGGAAAGGAAACTCACCATTGGCCACCCCCGGACTGACTTGAGTCCAAGTCTGGCCTAACCACTGGCCCACCCGATCTTGCCCATAACTGCTCACCCATCAGTCCCCACCAGCCAGCCCCGAAGTAGCATGTAACAGCCACTGCAGCCCAGCAAACCCCACTTGGTGGCCTGGAGCCCAGGAAGTCAGCTTCGGGCGGCCTCTCGGGGGTTACTTTCTTTTCCTAAACCCACCCCAGCAACTCCCGCCTGTGTCTCCCGGCGGAACCCGTCAGGGGAGTCTCAGTCCTGCTCTGTCAACGTGTCACACCCGGAAGGGTCTGGTGAGTGTGGGTGGACGCCCAGCCCTGGACCTCTGTGTATCTGTCGTGGCGGGGGTGGGGGCTGGGGTGCGTACCACTTACACAAATTCACCCCCACCGGGTCGGGGCTGGCGTCGTTTTTTAAAACTTGAAAGGAGGCCATTAGCATCATTAGTCCCACCTGCGAGAGCCTCTCTCGGTGATGGAAGAGGGTCCTGGGCCTCCACCGGGGTGGGTCATTACTTAAAAGGGGGCTGGAGGTTCGGGGTGGGGCGGCGGCGGAGGGGGCGGCAGGCAGGTCCCACCACGGGGCTCCCTTTAGAGAAAGGAGCCGGAGACAAATGATTCGAGTCTGAATTCCATATACACCGGAGATTGCTTATCGATCCGCATGCGGGAATATGTGGGCTGGCCCCGGGGAGCGGCGAGTATTTTCCCAGGGAGTTAATAACGTGGCGGCTGAGCTGTCTTGTCCAATTCACTGAAGCCAGGCCTCTAATCAGCACGGAGTTTCTTATTTTGAGAATTCTTGCCACTTGTGCGTGCGTCTCCCCCCCTCCCCCCGACACACACACACACCCACCCCCCTCACCCCCTTCCACGCGGCTGGGCCCCTGTCAGTGATTGAAATGACAGCCCGTGGATGGGGAGGCTAATCAAATTGTTTATTATCGACCTAAATCAATATGTATAGATTGTCGAAACATCACTGTCACGCCACCAAAAAGTCATACTAATAATTCCCTGGCTGCAGATGTAATGCGGCCGCATTTCTCCAACTTGAATTACATCTGAATTTCGGTGAGCAAAAACAATTAGAATGGGGCAGCGAGGGAGGGGGAGGGGGAGGGGGCTGCGGCGGGGGCGTGGGGAGGGGGGCCCAGGGCTCTGCGCCGGGGAGCGTGTTTACACAGCTCGATACAGCAGCATTAGGTATTAATGATGGACTGTCACTTCGGCCTGCTTAAACACAAGTCCTGAGCAGGGGGGTGGGGTGCGAGCCTGCCCGGGGGAGCCACGGGCATGCATGGAAGGCTTGCAGGAGGCTAAGGCTCCCCCCGGGTCCTCCAGCCCCGAGTGCTGCTGGGAGGGCTGGCAGGGCGGGGGAACCAGGTGTCAGGGGCCAGCAGAGAGATGCGGGGGACCCAGGTTCAGGGGTCTCTGTTAGGATCTCCTGGGGGACACACCTGGGGACTTATCAGCCTCTTCCCTCCTCCGGTCTGGCCTCTGGGCTTGGCAGTGTCTCCCCTGCTGTGGACAGTTGGAGCAGCAGCAGAAGGACCCCTCAGGAACCTAGAGCTCTGACACCTATCTCGGAGCTCTTTGGACCCCTGCACGGCTTTCGAGAATCAGGCTTTGCTGAGCAATCAGAGTCTGGTTCGGAGTCAGGGAAGTCTGGGGTGGGTGAGTCCTCTCTGGGCAGAAACACCCTCATAGGTGCAAGATCAGCTGGTCAACTTCTTTTTTTTATCTTTTGGGTCACACCCGGCGATGCTCAGGGGTTACTCCTGGCGCTGTACTCAGGAATTACTCCTGGCGGTGCTTGGAGGACCCTATGGGATGCTGGGAATCAAGCCCAGGTCAGCCGCCTTCAAGGCAAATGCCCTCCCTGCTGTGCTATGGCTCCAGTCCCTGGTTAGCATTTTTTTTTTATTTTATTTTTTGTTTCGGGGTCACACCTGGCAGTGCTCAGGGGTCACTTCTGGTTCTGCACTCAGAAATCACTTTTGGTGGGGCTTGCTTGACAGATCCTGTGGGATGGCGGGGATCGAAACCTGGGTAGTCCACATAAAAAGTAAATGTCTAACCCACTGTGTTATCTATCACTCCAGACCCTGGTCAGTCTTGTTTATGGAGGGGGGTTAGTCATAGCATCCTCCCCCTGAGACCTACACCAAAGAGGGTCCAGCTCTCTGCATTGATCTGGGGCTGATCTCTCTTGATTTGCTCACTCAGACCCCCATGAGGTGGATGCTATTGTTTCTCCCAGTTTCCAGTGGAGAAACTGAGGCATGAGTTGCCTCAAGGTCTTGGCTAGTTAGCCACAGTGCTAAGATGGGAACGGGGACGTGGCACCTAAACTGCACTTTCTTCCCACCTGCCCCCCCACACCTTGCAGATCAGTGTGTGTGTGTGTGTGTGTGTGTGTGTGTGTGTGTGTGTGTGTGTTGGACACTCTCGCAGGAGCTTCCCTTCAGCTTCAGGACAGTAATTGGACCTGACATTTTCTGTCTGGGCTTTTGGGAGAGAGTTGCAGGTGGGGAGGAGTAAAAGGAACTTTGCGAGTTAGAGGTGGCAGGGTAAGACAGGGCTGGGGAGGCAGTGCTCTAACCATTAGGGGTTACTGTCCAGACTCATAGAGTCCTGGGACCCTGCTTCTGCTCTTCCGGGGGCCCCTGGTGGGAAGGCAACGAGGCTGCCTCTCCCCATCAGCACCTGGAAGTCTGGATGTTCGTTTCCTGAACCTGTGTGAGGAGGGCCAGTATAAGCACTGGGGGAAGAGAGCATAACATGACGCTCGCCATAACCATGCCGTTGGCCCCCACACCAGGCTGTTTCCCTCAGGGCGTCCCCGAAGGAAGGAGGCAGGTGAGACCCCTCCCCACCCTCCCCACGCCAAGGGACCCAGCTCTGGCAGCCGAAAATCTCCAGAACCCAACCACTGCCATGCTCATGGCCACTCTCCACATGCTGGGGCCGAGCCTTGCCCAGGAGTGAACTTTTTCCTGGACCCTGCAACACTTCCTAGGACACACCCTACCTCGACTCCAAGAGCACCGCACCACACTTGACGGGCTTCAAAGTAGGAGGCAACCAACCTTGGAGGAAATATTATATTATTTTGGTTCTGCTTTGAGGCAGGGATTGGGGTTCGGGAATGGAAAAATCCAAATTAGGGTGGTGGGATGTAATGGTGTAATGGTGGGTGGGACTGATGTTTGAATATCAAATGTGATTGAATATTGTGAACGACTTTATAAAATTTAAAAAAATTAAAAAATGAAGAACAAAGGAGCATTCAGGGGTGCTGTTCTTTCCTACCACCCCCACTGGCACGAGTGTCATGTTCCTTGTGTTCCGATTCCATAGAGACTCCCACTCCGATGTGGGGTGACATCCCACTACAGAGAGTTCTCTAGGACCAAGGCTGGCTGGTGCATTGCTACACCCCCTCGCCCCCACCCTTGCCGACACACACACACACACACACACACACACACACACACACGAACACGCACGCGCACACACACGCGCGTGCTCGCGCACACACACGCGCGTGCTCGCGCACACACACGCGCGTGCTCGCGCACACACACGCGCGTGCTCGCGCACACACGCACATGCACACACACACATGCACACCGCACACACAAACTTCCCTTCCTGGAATCCAAGGTCCCAAATCCAGGCAGCCTCCCCGGCCCTGAAAAAGGTTCTGAGGGATGCTGCAGAGCTTCCCCATCCCTGCCTGGGCTCCCACGTGCTGCAGCTGGAAGACCCCAAGAGACAGGTCAGGATCCCAGCTCCGAGCCGGCTGTCGTACTCCGTGCATGGGCCGGGCTATGCCGTGTGCAATGGAGCGTGGGAATCTCTCGTGCTGGCAGCTTACACCAGGCAGCAGGGAGAACCAGGGGGCCCCTGCCAAAGGTCCTTCCCCCACCCCCGACGGACCTCAGCAACGCCACAGTCTGCTCAAGTCTTCAGACACAAACCTGCCTCTGGTTTCCCCAGGCGTTTATTGGGGAGTCGTGTCCCCTGTGCTTATTTTTTTTATGCACCGTAGAAAGCACCTGTCCCTGCTGCCCGCTGACTGGGTACAGCCAAAGACCAGGCACCCCAAACTCTGCAAAGCAGAGCTCGTGTGGCAGCCCCCCTCCCAACCTCCCAGGTTCAAGTGGGTTCTACACTTGGCAAATGCATCTCCCCCTGTCCCGAGAGGGGGAAAAAAATTAAAAACCCACCAGCAAAAAATACATTACACTGGGCATTATATTTCTGTGACGGAAATAACTCATTTTCATGACACACTATAATAATAGCAAATTATGGTACACAATGAATCCATTCTCATTAAAGTCTGTATGGAGAAAAGCAAAGAATACAAAATGTATACAATTGTTTAAAGGAAAAATGCCATGTAATATAAAAGATACTCTAATCGCTATTTCTAATTACAAAGAAGAGAAAATCACTAAAAATTTTTTACAGCATCTAATTACCAAAAAAAAAAAAACACCACCCAGAACCACAAAATAACTCTCTATAAAATTAATAATGAAGGAGGGCTTCAAATGACTGTAGTTTTCAGAATGTCTCCTTCTCCGAGGGAGAAATGAAAGGGAAGCACTGCGTTTGTGAGCGGTTCTTGGCGTGAGCTCAGCTGTAGAACTCTCTGTCGGCTGCCTTGCTCGGTGTCTGCTAGTTGTCTCCCCTGGCTTTGTCCTCAGGTAATCCCGAGACTGCGGCCCTCCTCTCTGCACCTGAAGAAACCGAGTCTCAATCACGAGGGCAGTCTGGGGGCAGCCTGTGGGTTTTGTCTGGGGTGCACCTGTGGGTTTTGCTTCTCCTAGGAGTTCCCCCTGAGCACCTGTGGTCCATCATGCCCATCAGCACCAGCCACATGTCCACCTGGGACCATCCGTGCACAGGTTGCCTATGAAGGCTGGGAGGCAGGACTTGAACCTGGCACCTTAAATTTCAAGGCCTGGAGAGCGCTTTGAAAACGATGCCCAGGGAAGCGGTGGGCACACTGCCTGTTGTCCCTTGAGTGGGTCTTTCTAGTTGACTGCATTCCGCTGGGCAGGTGCCCAATCGGATTCCCTTTGCAGGAGTGAGGGGATATGAGCCCGTAGACTGTAGACGATGGAATGCTCATGAAATCCTCGGGGCCGGCCCATAGTGCGTGACGGGACAGACACTCACGCGTCTCGTCAGCTGCCCGCAGATGTCTGTCTGAACTGTTCTTTATAAATACCCATGTGGCCCTGGGCAGAAATAAGGCCCCAGCCCTGTTCTTGGGTGACAAGCAGCTGCAGGATGGGCAATGGGAGAGGGGACGGGGAACCAGGCCTGGGGCAGGGTGGCTGGAGATGGGGAGTTGAGGTGGAGCAGGACGAGGACTATGTCCTTGGGTAGCTCCAGGACCTGGTGGCCCCTCAGAGGCCTGGGTACTTCCCAGGGGTCTTGCCCAGGTGCGGGGCCCATGCTCTGAGATGCAGAACTGGAAGGGAAACAGCTGAGATGGAAGGCGGTGAGGAGTCTGGGGTGTGTCGGGTTGAACGGCCTCTCCACGTGGATACCCGAGCAGCATCTCTGAGCTGTCCCCAGCAGGACTCAAGGCACCACCCCAACTCAGTCCCAGCCCCTTTTGCCACGGGTCAGGAAATGGCCACACAGTGTTCCTTAGAGGGGATGGCCAGAGAGGGGGGAAATGGCCTTGCACACAGCCAGTCCGGGTTAGATCCCTGACGCCCCATATGATCCCCCTGACCTCCCCCAGGAGTTGACCCTCAGAGCCAGGAGTAAGCTCTGAGCACCGCTGTCCATCACCAACAAACAATGTCCCCAAACAAATAATGTCCCCAAGAGACTCGGGCCAAACCCTAGAGTCAGGCTAGGAAATCTTTACCTCTCCTACACGGCTCCCCTCCGACCCCAGCTACCAACACGTCTCCCCACCCTTCCCAGGGTCCCTTGAGCACCCTTCCCAGGGTCCCTTGAATACCCTTCCCAGGGTCCCTTGAGCACAGCCATCTCCCTCCTTCCCTGTCCACTTCAGGTCCAGCTGCACCCACGCTCACCTGCTCCCCCAAGGCTGCTTCCAGAGCCTTCTCACAGCAGTGGGGACACCTCTCTATGGTACCAGTTGAGTTACACCATGACACTTCAGAGTCCCTCGTGGTGGGGGGAGGGGGAGGGCCTGGAGCTCAGCGCACTCACCTTGCACCTGCGACGTGTGCCAGAGTCAATGACGCATGTACACGGCCCAGCTCAATCCCAGCAGCTCTGCTGTGGGGACTCAAAGGCCTTGACAGTGCACACTTGGGGCACAGGCAGGTGTGTTCGAGAGCATGAACTATGCCTGGGTGAGCACCGTGGGGATGAGTCCACACAGTGAGCACTCTGTGAGCACCAGCGTAGCAGCTGAGTGTGTGAGCACCGTGACCAAGTGTGCGCCATCTCCCCGCAACCCCTGCCATGGAGCAGCTGCTGTGGGGAGGTCCTTCCCTGCTGGCCATTGCCCAGTTTCTCAGGGCGGGTCTTGTGGGGGGACGTGGTGGAATCGTGGCCTTCCACCTTTGATGCAGAAGCCTAAACTTTCTTGTTCCAGAAAGTTCTTTTGTTCAGAAATAGGGCTTAGGAGGCGCTGGGGTTGGCACTCCCCACCCAGCGGGATGGGGGACCTAGGAGCAGCCTCACCCCCAGGAGAAGCAGGCAGCTGGGCCGGAGGTGCCTCCATCATCAACACTGCACAACTTTGCCCAAGAAAGTTTGATGCAGATTCGGTCCTGCTAAGCCCGGACCCGGCCTTTCTAGTCTGCCCACTTGGGCCACCACACACTGCTGGTGTCTTGACCCTGGGATGGGGCACTTAAAAGAGCTGCCCCAGTTCAGAACTCCAGTCCTCACCCAGCCCAGACATGGCTTCTGCCCGCATCTGTTTTTGTTTTTTCGGGGGGTCACACCCGGCATTGCTCAGGGCTTACTCCTGGCTCTGCACTCAGGAATTCCTCCTGGTGGTGCTCAGGGGAACATATGGGACAGGGACGTGGACAGGGAAGGAGGGAGAAGGGAAGTAGGCCCCCTGCTCTCTCTGCTACCTCTCTGAGCCTCTGTTCTGTCAACCACCGTCCCCCACCCTCTCAACACCCCCCTCCCCCGCCACGCCTCTGGGGATAGATGCTTCTCCATCAGCCTTGGGCTTCACTTTTCTTTTTATGATCTTGTACAGAGGCACCATCCCTTGCCTGAAGCTTTATTTCCTTTGTGGGGCTGCTCCAAGCCCTGTGCTCAGGAGTGACCCCTGGTGGTGTTGCTGTTAGAGCCCCGTGCTTAAGGCACCTTAATCTTTGAACTATCTCTCTCTCTCTCTCTCTCTCTCTCTCTCTCTCTCTCTCTGGGCCCTGAAACTTTATTTTATTTTATTTTTTAATTTATTTTTTAATTTAAAAAAAAAACAACATTTTCCCCCATTGGGAGTTGCACTCAGCTGTGCTCAGGGCTTATCTCTGGCGCTGTGCTCAGGGATCACTCCTGAGTGGAGCTCTGGGGTGCTGGGGATCGAACCTGGGTCCACCACTGGAAGGCAAGTACCCTCCCTGCAGCACTATCTCTCCAGCCCCTGAAACTTCTGACTGTTACTCAAGAGGTCAAGGGTTGTTTGGGGTTTGTCTGCCCCCTCCCCACCCTGTGAAATACGCACTCTTTCAGAGAGGGGCCCTGTCTGCCAGGCCCAGCACTGAGGGTGGTGAGCCCCAGATACTGCGGGGTGCAGAGTTGCCCACCTAGTCCTCAGGTGAATAATCATCTAACAAGACTCGGCCGCTGTCGTGGCCGCGTGAGCTCCTAGAATCTTCATTCCCAGCAAAAAGGAAAACAAATTGTCAAATGATGCCTTTTCAGCAGGTTTGATCGTTGGGGGAAAATTCCAAATAATAATAGTGAGTTTTCTATTGAAATATTGAATGTATTCAAGGTACAGAGAGAATAAAGTGAAGATCATTAGCCACTCAGGTGATGGGGTGGGTGTGGGAGGGGGTGTATTGGTGGGGGGACAGGTGCACTGGTGAAGGGATGGGGGTTTGATCATTATATGACTGAGACTTAAACCTGAAAGCTTTGTAACTTGTCACGGTGATTCAATAAAATAAAAATTTTTTAAAAATCATCTAACAATACAAACTAATGTGGTTTTTGCCTGGTCTCAGGCAGTGTTCTAAGTGCTTTCTATGTGATTCATTCCCTTATTCCATAAGAAGGGGAATGTCACCATTTCAGGGATGAAGAATGGCTGAGGGTCAGAGAGGTTAAGGAGCTTGCCCAAGATCACACAGCTAGAGTAGGAAGTGCTCTTGAGTCAGAGTTTGGGGTGAGCCAGGAGTGGTATGGACAATTCTGGAGTGGGGGGGGGGTCATAACAACATGAGACCTCCTTTCTACTTCCTCTGAAGGCCCTAACCCCCGCCCCCTACCCCAGCCCCATCCAGCCCAAACCAACCCAACTGAAATGGTTCATACACACTGGCCCCTTCCTTCCCATCCGCATCCGTATTTGTGTGTCGGGGTCTTCCCTGGAAGGGCCCTCAGAG
Source organism: Sorex araneus (assembly GCF_027595985.1). Lineage (NCBI taxonomy): Eukaryota > Metazoa > Chordata > Mammalia > Eulipotyphla > Soricidae > Sorex > Sorex araneus. Next base: position 29,081,611 of record NC_073309.1, on the reverse strand, counting down.
AACAGGGCCTTCCTCGGGGGATTCTGCTACCGGGGTGGGGTGTGGGGAAGCAACTTCCAGAGCCTCAGCTGGGGGTGGAAGAGGTGGGGGAATTTCTGGCCAAACTCTCCCCTCTGCCAACACCCTGTCCTCCCCTCCCTCCAGCCCTCCCCCTCTGCACACTCGGATGGGTCCTGCGATCACACCCATTACGCCCCAAGTAACAGCAGGAAGCCACACTACGCGGTCAGGTGGGTGGTGGCCGCTCCTGCTACTCCCGTGTGCTTACTGGGAACCGGAGACTAACTCCCCTGCAGCCCCCACTTGCTGCCATGCTCCAACTTCCCTTCTCACTGATAACCTGTCTGAGAGCAGGGGAGGGGTCTTTCATATCAGGACCCCACCCCTGCTACTGCACCCCCTGTAAAGAGCAATTTCCCCTCTAGTGGGCCTCCCTTCCTGATCTGATCTGACTTACATCCTGCCTTATTTCCAGAAGAGCTCAAACTCCAGTCCTTCCAGCCGAGCCCCCTGCCTTGACCCTGGAGGGGACCCTGGAGTCTCTTTGAAGCCCACTGGCTCACCCTCTGGGTTGCTCCCCCACCACTACCCCCAGCCAGCGGCCTCACCCTGACCTCCTCTCCCTTCCCCAGCCCGCGTGTTTCTGCAATGATACTGACCCCTGCTCACTGCTTGGTGGCAAAATATTGTTTTACAGTGATAAGCATCTCGTAAGACAATATTTGGAAAGTTATTATCTCGATGTCTCTGGTTGAAGACATGGAATGATACCACCCAAAGCCCGATCTGCTGTTTGTAGCCAGCAACTAGGGCAGTTGGGGACAGGACATCTGAGGTATGAGGCGCAAGGGGGGGAGGTGGTACTTGATCTTCAAGCGATTTGCAATTGATTGGCCCCCGCGTGGCAGATACGGTCTAATCAGAACCCCAAGGAGAAGCCATGGCACTTAGCGGTGGGTGGTATTGGAGGGAGAGGAGGGGGAACTTGAGTGGCCCAGCGTGGGTAATGAGATCGCCAGCAATGAATGAATTTCTTCGCAAGGCTGTTCATGTTTACACGGCCTGGGTTGCGAAGAGGCTTCTCTCGGTGACCTGGGCCATGTGGTTCTGTTCTCGTCCACAGGCACCAATTCTCTGGACTCGTACCAGCCCACAGAGAGCTGATTTTTCCACCACGTTCCTGTCTGAGCAAGAGCATTTGCCAGCGTTTGTTACTGGCCAGCTGGCTCCCTGGGGTACCCATACATAGGTCCCTAGGTCATAGTCCACCAGCTGGGTCATGCTTGATGCCCAGGGCTGTCCCTGGCACCGGGGGAGAGATCAGCCGACGTCCTGGCTTCTGCTCCCTCAATGCCAGTAGCTCCTCCTTCCAGGCAGAACCCCAAAAGGTCTTTCTCAATTTTGCCAAATGTGCCCTGGGCCAGGGTGAGCTGCCCCACCCCAGGTGAGAACCCCAAACCTCTTCCTTGGCACCAGCCATGGGCAGAGCATGCATTCCACCACGCTCAACTTCCATCCTTACAGTGCCCAGTAAGGGCCGGTCAGGGGGTCTGTGGGGCTTCTCCAGGTCCATGTGGAATGGGGCGCAGAAGCCAAGTCACACCTCTGCCTCTCGTGTTCCCCCGCCCTTTGCAGAATAAACTTTCTTCATGACCTCACCCACTCATCCTCAGCCTGATCGTCCTCCCGTTGTCCTCCCACAGACCCTCGTACAGTTTCATATAGGAGCCCCTACAGGTAGGAAGGCAGGGGTGACAGCCAGCAGGGCGCTTTCTGGAAGCTTCCTGCTGGCTTTTGGGTGATGTAGCACTGCCCTGCAGCACTGTCATCCCGTTGTTCATTGATTTGCTCAAGCAGGCACCAGTAATGTCTCCATTGTAAGACAGGTGGTTACTGTTTTTGTCATATCGAATACGCCACAGGTAGCTTGCCAGGCTCTACTGTGCGGGCGGGATACTCTTGAAAGCTTGCTGGGCTCTCCGAGAGGGATGGAGGAATCGAACCCGGGTCAGCCATGTGCAAGGCAAACGCCTTACCCGCTGTGCTATCGCTCCAGTCCTTTGGGTGATGAGGGTGGGTAAATTGATCTCTCCAGAGCCTTGGACTGCCCCCTCACCTTTTCACTCCAGGAAGGGTTTCCATCGGAGAGGAAAGAGGCAATACGTCCCTGGGATCCTTGGCCAAACAAGAACTAGAACAGTACTTCTCACCAAGGAAACAAACAAGTACTTCTCACCAAGGAAAGTCTAGTCTGGGTCCAACTGTCTGTGATGGTGGGAACTGACAAAGTCGGGTGCTTGGTGCTTGGAACCTCATATCGCTCCCGAGAAAGTTCTCTCACTGGACATGGCCACTTGAGGAAACTGCTGCATGAACTGGATGAAGGCGGGAGGAAGGGCACGGACAGGAGGCAGGATGGGAAGATGGGAAGGCAGGACGGCCCAGCAAGGACACCAATGTGCCTGACCAATGGGTGGCATCCTCCAGGCCTCCTGGGGAACCCTAAGACTTGTGTACATGCACACATCAGCTACCTCCTAATTTGCAGACCCCCTGCTTGCTCTGTCTCACACACTGGAAATAGAACTCTGGTCTCTTCTGCATTTTTCATTCTTTAAGTTTTTTTTTTGTTTGGGGCCATACCCAGTGGTGCTCGGGAGTCACTCCTGGTGGAGCGCAGGGGACTGTGCAGTAGTAAGGGATGAACCCAGGTTGTCTGCATGCACAGCAGACATTCAACCCATTGAGCTCTCCCCAACCCTCTTCCTCTTTCTATACAGCCCCCTTCCAGAAGAAACCCACCTTCCTGCCGGCTCCTCTTAGCCCTGTCCAAAGCCCCAGCCCAGAGGACATCACATGGAGATGGAGGCTTCCACCTAACATGTTTTGAGGTGACACCAGTGTTCAGTCTGCAGCAGCTGGCAAGCGATGACCTCGGCATAGCCACTGCTTGTTCTCGTGCGGAAACTGTTCCTGGTGCACAGCCCAGGCCTTCATCTACACCCAGACTTTGGTGCTCTCCACATCGAGAGAGTCTGAGGACTACTGGGTCTCGAGTGGCTTCCCAGTGACGGTTGGAGTGATGGCTCAGGAGAGATGCATGCTGAAAGTGTGTAAATGACCAAACACGATGGCCTCTCAGTATCTGTACTGAAAACCATAATGTGCCCAAAAGGAGAGAGAGGGGGGGAGAGGGATAGAGAGAGAGAGGAGGAGGAGAGAGAGAGAGGAAGAGGGAGAGAGAGGGAGAGAGAGAGAGGGAGAGAGAGAGAGGGAGAGAGGAGAGAGAGAGAGAGAGGAGAGAGGGAGAGAGGAGAGAGAGAGAGGAGAGAGGGAGAGAAAGGAGAGAGGGAGAGAGAGGAGAGAGGGAGAGAGAGAGGGAGAGAGGGAGAGAGAGAAGAAAATGCTTGCCATAGAAACATACTGGTGGGGATGGGGGTGGCGGAAGGGGCTCTGGGGACATTGGTGGTGGGAAATGAACACAGGTGAAGGGTATTGGAACACTGTAGAACTGAAACCCAGTCCTGAACAGTTTTGTAACTGTGTGTCTCATGGTGATTCAAACAAACAAACAAACAAATAAACCCATTAAATTCCTTTAAGTGTTAAATGTTTTCAAAAGGTAGGTTTCATTTCCCCAGAATATTCACGTGCATGGTATACCTTATTACTAAGATGAGGGATGTCATATTACTTCAAATAAAGATGTGATAATGTCAGGGGGGAAACATTGCTTCCCTCTGACATGCATTGGCCTCTAGCTAACACAGTAATGACAGCTGCCCATCTTGGATATATAATTTTTAATATAATTTGTGCAGATTATATAAACAATAAACAATAATTAATAAATTAATAAAAACCCAATAATTTGTTTATATAATTTCTAAAGACATCTCCTAACTCAGATAAAAACTGGAAGTCTCGGAAGTAAATGCAGCAAAAAGCAGAAGGTATTAGAGGCCTAAAGAGCGGCGGCCTTCTTGTGTTGTGGGCATTGCCAGGCTGGCCTGGGCTCTTCAACGGAGACCCCAGCTCTTCCTCTGCTCCTCTGAAGCTCTGGGGGGGCGGAGGGGGGTCCGGAGCAGCAGACTGCGCTGCACAGGGCCATATTGACTCACCCTGAGTCACCACCAGCCCGTGGCCTGTCAAGTCCAGAGTCCACCACCAGGTCGGGCCAACCTGGACGGGCTCCTGGGAAGGGAAATGTGAGTTCATGCCAAGGGGAGAGGAGGGAAAGGGTGCTGATGAAGTGATGTGCTCAGTGTTCGCATAGGTGCACAGTGCCAAACTGATGGTCAGTCCCAGCCGCCTTGTGGGAAGCCAAGACCAGTGGCATGTGGTCGTGAGCTGGGGGAGAACAGGGGCCCACATGTGTGTGCCCTCTCACTGGCCTCACCTCGTTCTGCTTTACTGCAGAGAGCTCAATCCTCCAGCCAGGAAGGCTCTGGGGAGCCCTGCAGGAGCGTGGAGCACTGTGTAGAGATGTGCAGAGATGCTGTGTGCCTCCGTGGACGGGAGGAGCCACGTGCTAGCTCCTCTCTGGGCGGTGACCCAAATCTCACAGCAACTGAGACCAAGGTACTTCTTTTGGGATGATCTCCACCGGCCCCAACTCTTCTGAAAGACAGGACAAATGGGCGTAGCAGAATCCCTGTGGTGTTCCTCTGAACTGAGAGCAAGGAAAGAATGAAGTGTTGAGACAGTGGGTAGGGGACAGAGGGGCCCTTTACCCTACCCTATACGATTACCAAGGGCTGGCAAAGAGAGACAAATTAGATATATATGATGGTGAGGAAAGAGAAATCCAGAAGAAAACTGAGTATTTTTAAGAAGATATGTAATTCTTGATTTTATTATTTGTTTATTGGGGTGGAGGGATTGGAGCCTATGCAGGGTGCTCGGGGCTTATTCCTGACTCTATTCTCAGGGGTCACTCCTGGCAGTGCTTAGGGGATCATATGTGGTTGTAAGGACTGGACCAGAGCCAGTTTTGTACAAGGAAGATGTTTTAACCCCTAGACTATATCTCTGAACCCAGAGTCCTTTAGGTTTTATTACAAGACAGGGTAAAATAATATAAATCCAAAGTGTCTGCCTGCCTGCACCCAGCTGTCCACAGAGGGCTGAAGTATGAACTCCCTGCTGCCGATCTGGAGTGATTTCTGACTCCCCTCTTCCCACCTGCCTCTGAAGAAGGTGGACAGATGGGGGAGCCCTCGACAGGAGCGAACCTTGTCTCATCCAGAGAGGAGATAAAGGGGATGATTTCTGGTTACCTCTAACACTCTAGAGTTGACTGTGTTCCAGTTAACGGATTTAAAGTTGACTTTGTTGATCAGAATCAGTCTCTTTGCAGGAAAAGGGCGACTCATTGGTCGTGTGTGGGAGGCACACGGCTATGAAAAAATCATGACGGGTATCCACAGTCCAGAGATGACTGGGACATCATGTGGTGCATTTGGGCAAGAGGAGGGAAGAGAGAAGGAAGCTGCAGGTTTTGTGGATCTTCCTGCAGCGACAATGGCAGGAGCCTGCAACCTTCCCAGAGGGTCCTGGGCAGGGGCGCTGAGCCCGAGCCCCAGCAAACCACCCCATAGCAGGAAAGATCCCAGAGGACCTCGACCATGAGCTAGGGGCTAGATCTGTGGGTCCCCACGCTGGCCCCCTCCTCTTTCTTCTCTGCTATGCGGCTTTACCCTGGCAAAGAAAAAGCACACATGTGGTACGTATTTTTTTTTTTCTGGAAACCTGCTCCTGAACTGTAGTCATAACTCCCAGTAACAACCCATTGCCGCAGTTCAGAGATCTTTTATAGCCTATTTTAGGCATTTGATTATTGCCTGACTAATAATAGGGACTCGTTTCGTCAAAGAATAGACTGGAGGATATAGTGTAAATCGTAGCATATAATTGCTCAGTGACTGCCATTGAAAATTCCTAGTTACTGGAGTAAGAGAGCTTCTCTTAGGTGCGAGCAGCTATTTTTTTTTTCCGTGTAATAATAATTAGGGTGTAGAAAGCAAGCGGAGAAACCCACCGGGGAGCTCACTTACTAAAATAAGAAGAGTGAAGGGGAGAAGAGGAAGAAGAGGTGGGGGGAATCCTGAAACACCTGTTGGGTTCCTTCACTCGTCTGGGGGCAGGGGTGCCCCAGCCGACCCTGGGAGGACCCTGGATGTGGAGTCACTGACATGGGGCCCGGAAATGGGGATGCTGGGGATGTGCCCACCACAAACGCCTTTGAAATAGACAACAGCGAGTTGATCCAGTCTGGAGAACAGAGCACGTTGCTGGCCCTCACCACCCATGGGGACATGGAACGCCCCACCACACACACACACACACACACATTTGGATAAGGCTTTGGAATGAACCCCTTGGGGTGAGTCTCTGGGTTCTCTTCTATCTTCAGGTATCCCCAAGAGCTATGGTCCCTGGGGCTGTGCATAACAGGAAGCTCCCCAGCAGACCAATATTGGCAGGTGTTGGGGCAGCGCTGGCCTGAGGTCCAGGTTACTGTCTCCAGAGCAGGACGTTGGTGTCACTTGGAATCCACCCAGGAGCAACCACCTCCATCCCTTCCGAACTCTGGGACTGAAATTCAGAATAACTCGTCCTCTGACTTTTGAAGTTCAGGGAAGAAATTCTATGCCAGGCCGTTTGTCTGGCCTGCTTCATCTGACAGCAGGGAAAGCCCTTATCCACGGTCCTTTGCTTTTTTCGAGTCTAAATCACTGTCACTGTCATCCCGTTGCTCATCGATTTGCTGGAGCAGGCACCAGTAACGTCTCCATTTTGAGACTTGTTGTTACTGTTTTTGGCATATAGAATACGCCACAAGTAGCTTGCCAGGCTCTGCTGTGGAGGCGAGATACTCTTGGTAGCTTGCTGGGCTCTCCGAGAGGGGCGGAGAAAGCGAATTTGAATTGGCTGCATGCAAGGCAAATGCCCTACCCCCTGTGCTATCACTCCAGCCCTTGAATCTAAATTTTTTTTAAAAAAGTGATGGATACTGATGTCGGTGCTGTATTAACTGATTTAAGTTGATCACCTAATTTCACCTGTGCAACAACCCGGAGCATAGAATTTGAATCCAGCTGCTTCCTGTGCAGAAGGAAGGCGGAGGTCCAGGGAGATAAGCCACGGACATCCACCCAGGAGGCTCGAAGCAGGATTCTGGGCTGTCTCTACACTTACCCAGCACCGGGCAGGGCTCACCTTTCCAGTGTGAATCACGGCACAGCCCATCTCCCCATTTCCTCTTCCAGGACCAAACTCTTCTGCCCTGGTGCTGAGAGGACCAGGGGAGAAGCTCAATCCCAGATCCCACAGTTCTCTGGGACCCTGACTGAGCCACTCCCACGTGCTCTCATTTTCAGGACCCGACAAGGACCCCACCCCCTGCCCCAAACTCACCAGCTCACTCCTTGAGTGGGGCCCTGTTTTCCAACCATGTTTTGGGAAACTTCTGCAGACAGGAAGCTTGTAAATGAAGGCCCTGGGCTCTGGATTTTAAACCAGGACTCTGCACTGTGATTTGACTCCCAGCCCGTTAACTAGAGAATCTCCAGCCTCAGTTTATTGTGCAAAATGGCAGGAGTGTTTGCTTGAACAGATGAACCCATTCATCCAACTAGTTTTGTGCTCGTCCCTATAAATCTCAGCTTTGGGGGTCCACAGGGGATGCCTCTTCTGATCCAGATAGATAGCTTTTATCTCAGCCCCGCCAGAAGGACCCTGACACCTCCCTGACCCCACACTGGACTGGTTGTTCCTTGAGGCCATGGGCCACCTTTGAGTGTGGACGATGCTCGATTAATCTTTACAGAAACCTAGTTGTGAGTGGATGGGGATTTGTCCTTTGAGGCTTAATAACATTGCTTGGGCGCCTCATTCCATCTTTGATGAGAAACCTAATCCCTCTTCCCTTGATAGATTTGCATGTGTCACCTACCTCTCTCTGGTCTCCAAGTTCTGCTCAAGTCCTCCCAGGTGTTTCTGCTGTCTATAATCTACTCACCATGGGTAGGCCCAGAGTTAGCAAAAATAGCAGCACCCAGTTCAATCTGAATTTCAGCTGACAATGAATAATTTTATTTAAATAGAAATGTGGATTGGAGCCACAGTACAGCAGATAGAGCATTTGCCTTGCATGCGGCTGACCCGGTTCGATTCCTTCATCCTTCTCAGAGAGCCTGGCAAGCTACCGAGAGTATCCCGCCAGCACACCATAGGCTGACAAGCTACCCGTGGCGTATATGCCAAAAATAGTAACAACAAGTCTCACAATGGAGACATTACTGGTGCCCACTCGAGCAAATCTATGAACAATGGAACGACAGTACTACAGTGCTACAGTGCTAAATAGAAATGTGTCCAGCCACATATTGGGACATTCTTCTATGAAGAACTTATTTATTGTTTGTTGTCTGAGATGCAAACTTACCTGGGCACCTCATACTTTATTTAGCTGGCTGGCCTGTTCTGCCCACCTCCATAGGATATCCACTTTCTGGGACCTGCTTGCACCCTTGAAGTCCCCGAAGTGCCATCCATCAACCAGAGAGTGTCGGTCACAGTTGCACAAGTTGACGGTGGGCCCCTGCCCCTGTCTGTGGCAAAGCCCCCTCTGTGTGCCTGTGAACACCCCCCTCAGCATGTCACAGTCCATCCTGCCCTCAGAGCATGAACTGTGCTTTCTCACAGCTGGGATGGGGATGTCAGTTCAAAGTGTGGGCAGGAGCCTGACCTCTGAGCTATTTCTCCAGTAGGTAGACTCTGTGTCTTCAAGGGCTTTCCTCTCTGTGTGTGTCTGAGTTCTGAATCTCTCCATTAAGGCCCCCAGGCTGAGCGGATTAGGGCCTACCCCTCTGGACCATTTTTATCAAATCACTGCTCTCTAGGCCTGGACTTTAAGCAATCACGTGATAAGGCTCTGGGGCTAAGATTTAGGCCAGAGTGTTAGTAGGAGTGCAGAATTCTAGCCCCTCAGATAGAGGTAGTTGGTGTTGGCTAGCACTGCCCAGGGCATGATGAGTGTCCGGCACACCCAGACTGCAGCACTGTGCCTCACCGGCCAATGCTCCTCAGTTTTCCAAGGCTGTACTGCAGGGTGGGAAGGAGACCCATTTGCTCTGAGAGAAGGGCAAGAAACAAGGTGTGCTGTGGAAAGGGCGAGAAGTGGGGTTGTTTGTGCTGTCAGAGGGAGGCCATGAGGTTGCACTGTGGAAGGGGAGGAGAAGAGGTTATCCGGCAGAAGAGCTGGAAATGAGGCTGCAGGTGGGAAGAAGTAGGAATGAGCTTCACTGCAGGGAGGGCTGGGAAAGAGGTTGCACTGTGGGAAGGGCAAGGAAGCAGGTTGCACTGCCTAGGGCTGGGAACGAGACGATGCAGTGAGCAGTGTCAGAAAGGCAGCAGGAATGGAGGGTGCCCAGCCAGCCTGAAGGTGGGTGGGGTGTAGACACCCCCAGTGCTCTGCTCTCAGAGGATCAGCCCCCTGTAGGCTTCCTGGCAGGGCCTGGTGCTACTTATACACCAGGGACTCACGTGCCCACACACTTTTTCCTTTATTTAAATTTTTTGTTTGTTTGTTTGGGGATAGAGAGATAGTACAGTGATTAGGGTGTTTGCCTTGCACATGGCCGGCCCGTGTTCTATTCCCAGCATCCTATATGGTCCCCTGAGCACTGCCAGGAGTAAATTCTTGAAGACAGAGCCAGAAGTCACCTTGGAGCATCTCTCCAGGTATTGTTCAAAAACAAACAAAATAAAAAAGAAAAAGAAAATGATTTTTTGTTGCCTTATTTATTTTCATTTTATGTAAGCAACATGATTAACAAAGCTATTCATCGTTGAGTTTTACACACACACTGTTCCAGTACCCAATCCCAACACCAGTGTCCCTCCACCAGTGTCCCCAGGTTTCCTCCCCACCCCGCCTGCCTCCCTGACAGGCACTTTTTTCACTTTGATTGTTGTAGTTAGAAACCCATGTCTCTCACGTGTTGTTGGTTTTGTGGTTTGGGTATGGAACTGTACCGCGTCTCTGCACCACCCAGGTACTCAAGGCCCTTGAACCCTGATTTTCTTGTCTCACTGATCCCTCCCCTGAGAGTCTGTCTGAAATTCTCATCCAAAAAAATGACTGATACCAGTCTGCCCAGCTGCTTATGGGGATTCCGGACTAAGAACGAAATTAGTTCATTTTCCTTGGGCCGACTGTGTCCGGGTCCCAGTCTCCTCATCTCCCACCCTCGGCGCCTCCTCGGGCCCTCCAAAGCACCGTTCTCCGTGCCGAGAGAGAGTCAATATTTACACTGTAGGAATTTCATGTCAGATTCTGTCTGAGTTTCCAGCCTGTTGAATAAGTGGGGGGTCTGGCCACACGAAGCCTGAACCCCTAACCCCACTGTTGGGGGCTGAGTACAGGCCATAGACTACCCACGTGACCTCTCCTTTCCCCACTGAACCCAGACTCCCAACAGTCCCCGCACTCCTATGCTACCCTATTTGGTGCTCGAAGTTTTGCCCAGAAGATCCCGTCCTTCACGCTACGTCCCCATTCACCAGGCAGCTGGCATTTGGCAAGGACTTGTATCATCTTGCTGTCCCCTTCGTGTGACTATCTCTGGAGACTGGACCTAGGAGGAGGTAATGAAGATCCGCAGGGCAGGCCCTGATCCAGTACTGATCCTAGGAAGAGGAGGGAAGGAGCGGGACACACAACCTAGGCCACGTGAGTGCCAAGTGAGATGAGCCACCCGTGGCTGGCCCTCCCACGGCTGGGTGTCAGCTGCATCCTCGCTGGGGGGCTGGAGCCGAGCATGCTGCTGAGGGGGCAATCACGATGCCACTTATGGCTGCCCTGCCATCAATAAACCGCACTTTCTGCTTCTCTTGCACATGAAGACGCTTTTAGGGGTCGGGCAGCTTGTGCGAAATGGTGGCTGGGTCCAAGCCCACGTATCCCTCTCCCCTTCCTTTTGCTCTCACTGTGGTGGTTATTAGGATTCACCCACTGGGCTGCAGGGCTCCCCCAGCCTTAGTCGTGATGCTTCCCGGGGTCCACATTTCCCCGTGTGATATGCTGCCCCAGATTTGGTTGGTACCAGGGGCCACCCGCATGGCCATGGGCATTGAGGTGAGACTGGGGGTCCACCTCATGACCTTGTGCCTGCACAGTGGGCTTCCTCGGTGGGCCAAGACTTCTTGAGCTACAGAGTCACTTGGAGTCTCTGACCTTCCCCAGCTGACCTCAACTGGTTCACTAACTGCCCTCAACCCCATGCTCACATGCTGGTCATGAAAGGCCTTGTTGATTCTGGGGTCCATACTGCAGGCTTCTGGGCTGCCTCTCCTCGGCTACCTGTTCCCCTTCTCCAGCCATGGCCTCATAACCATCACTGAATGCCCGACTCCAATGCTTCATCTCCAGAGGCTTCCTGGTCCCTCTCTTCGAATGGCTTGGTCCATGACTCCCCACCAAGGCGTCCTGCATAGCTGGGTGGACCCCTCCCCACCTTGACTATCCTACCGGTGTCTCCCTGTGACAGCCAGGTGGAGAGGTGAGCAGCAGAACCCGTTCCCTGGGAGGCAGTCAGGTGTCAGCAAGGAGGAGTGTGTGGGGACAGGGGCCCTCCAAAGGGGAGTCTGCTGAGTCCAGGACTAGAGGGGTCTGTGTGTGAGTGTGTGTGTATGAGAGTGTTGTGAGTATGTGTGTGAGAATGTGCATGAGTCTTGCGAGACTGGGTAACAATGTGTGTGCAAACGCACATGAGAGTGTATGAGGGTGTGTCCGTGTGAAAGAATGCATGTGACCATGTGTGTATGAACGTGAGCATGTGTGAGGCTGTGAGGAGTGTGTGCCTGTGAGAGGTGGTGTGAGTGTGCGTGTATGCACGAGTGTATGTGTGAGAGTGAGTGTGCGTGAGATGCATGTGTTGGGAGTGACAGAGCCTTCCCCTTGCGGGGGAGCAGCTGCCACTCAACCGTGTGCTTGCGGATGGCCGGGGCCCAAATCTCTTAGCTGGCAGCAGCAGCAGCAGCCAGAAATCCTGATGGTGATGCTTCTGGGTGTTCTCAATAGGGCCCTTTCTCACAGCGCTGGCAGGGGGCGGGGGTGGATGCTGCTCGCCCGTGCTCCCGCAGTCCCACAGGCCTCATAAGTCAGGGCTGGCCTCGGGGATGTGGTGCTGTTTGGATGGTGCTCGGGGCCGCCAGGGCTCTGGCCAGAGGGTCCTGGAGGCCCTGCAGTGCCAGGAATCAAACTCAGGGCCTGGTGCTCTGCCCTTTGTGCCTTCTCCCTCACCCCCAAGGTCCCAGTGTCTTAAGGTGGCCACCATGTCTTGTTGTTCTTAGCCCTGGCGCGAGAGAACACATTATATGGCAGATGTGGTAGGTGCAAGCTTGCTGCCATGTGTGGGTGAGAGGCGCTGAAGTTGCCGTTGTTCTGGCTCTACTGGCTCTGGGGAAACCAGCTCTTGTCTTTCTGCCCTGCCCAGGACTCTTACCCGAGTCTCATCTGTTCCCCACAGACCACTCAGCATTTGCTCTAAATCTGTGTGGCTCATGGCTCCTTTTCTTACACCTTAGTGATGGGGGGGTGGACAAACTTCCCCCTCCCCCGCGCGTGCACACACACACACACACACACACACACACACACGAACAAAGGCCAGCACCGAGGCTGCTGGGGAGCAAGTCTACAGCAGCCCCCTACCCCACCCGTTGGGGCTCCGGCCACTGCAGGCTATTGCTCTGGGTGCTTACAGACCATTTGCAAGGACTTGCTGGCTAAGTGGGCAGGATAAGTCTTCGCTTTTAAATCTGTGTCTTATCATTCACGATCACGATCATGAAGTCCTGTTAATCATCGATTTCTCGAGCGGGCTCAGTTACCTCTCCATTCTTCCTTTCCCTGAGATCTTAGAAGTCTCTCTCGACTCGGCCCTCCCAATGATGTCACATGGGAGGCTCCTTCAGGGTCAGGGGAATGGGATCCAGCTTGTTACTGGATTTAGCGTATGAATACACCATGGGAAGCTTGCAAGGCTGTCCCATGTGGGCAGGAAACTCTCAGAAGCTTGCCAGTTTCTCCCAGAGGGATAAGTAGGCTATAAGATATCTACAGGGGAGAAGTAGGCTTTGCGGCTGCGCACTTCTGGGAGCTCGCTTTTAAGTCTCTGGATGTTGGCCGTTGATGGAATTACAAACACCTGGGTTCCTCTGCCGGTACCTTCATGCGTGAATCCCGTCCAAACATGTGGAGAGGGGCCTCCAGCATGGCTGTAGCTAGGTTCCGGTGGTCTTTGTTTGCTGGGAGCTCTGCTCAGGGTGGGGAGGGAAGCTGGAGCCCAGGGAAGACAGCCAGGCGTGAGAGGCAAGAGACTCTCTTTCAAATCTGTGTCTTATAATTATTTTTTTTAAAAAATATGGATTGTATAGTTGTATAGGAAAAAAGCACATAACAAATATAACACAAGAGTAGGTCTTTTAAGAGAATGTTGCAAACTCCCCCTGAAGGTAGAGGGGCAAAGAACGTGGGAAGAACAGTCCTGCTAGCTCAGATCCTGGCTCCCCATAGAGAAGGGGTTAGTGCCCACCAGTGGAGGGGCAGAGCAGGGGGCTTTCTCGGCCCACCTGCAAGGGCTGGTCTTGGCTTGGGAGGAAAAAAAAGCACTCCATAGGATGTTTTGTGCCAGGAAGTTTCTGATCAGGCACAACCTTGTCCTTGGGGCTCTATCAGGCCCCTCCTTGCTTTATTCCCTGTAAGAAGCTGTGGCGAGTGGAGAGTGGTCCCTCAACCACAGTGCCCCTGGGAGGAGGGGGCATTGGGAGGAGGCATCACACTTCCTTTCCCTTCTCTAGCTATGAATATGCAAGCAAGCACCGCCTCCTCCCCCAGGACTGCAAGGAGCAGGGAAGGGCCTTTTGCTCTGGTATGACTTCAGAGTGACAGGAAGCGAGGAGGGTCAGTCCAGGCCTTGGCCACCCCTACCAAGCCAGAGATGGACATGGTAGCAAGCAGCTGAATGAAGGGGTTTGGATGTCAGGTGGACCCAGACATTATCCACCTTTGGATCCAGAATTAGAATCCCTGACCTTAGGCAAGTGGCCCAACTGCTCCCAGGGATAATGAAGGACCCCCCTTCCTCACTGGGCACAGAGTACTTAGCACAGAGGCAGATACACAGGCAGCGCTGGATGAAGAGTGTTTCTGTGAGGAGCCGTGCAGGAGGCAGGGTTCAGAGACCAGCCACCCTCGAAGCTGACACAAAACCAGAGAGTATGCGAAGCCACATTGAAAAGTTCACACTAGGCTTGTCGCTGCAAGGGGGGAGGGGAGGAGATGTCCCATTTCACCAAGGATCTGATGCTGACCACAGAGGTCAGGTTGAGGTCCAGGACACTCCTTCTGCCCCAATTCTTCCTGAGCTCTGCGGCTTATTCTCCTCCTCGGACTGTGGGCGGGTAGACTTTCCCTTAGGGTCACAGATATATGAAGCGTGACAATAGTCCTCTTATACACATATATGTATGTATATATTAATTTAAAGGACTGGAGCGATAGCACAGCGGTTGGGCTTTCGCCTTTCATGTGGTCGACCCATGTTCGATTCCTCCGCCCCTCTTGGAGAGCCTGGCAATCTACTGAGAGTATGGAGCCCGCATGGCAGAGCCTGGCAAGCTACTCGTGTGTATTGGATATGCCAAAAACAGTAACAATAAATCTCTCAATGAGAGACATTACTGGTGCCCACTCAAACAAATCGATGAGCAACGGGATAACAGTGATTATTTTAAAAACGTGGGCTAGGCAACAAAAGAGGGTCTAAGGCTTTAAACACTTTCTAACTCTGGAACTTTGAAACTCCAAGTTTTTCTACTTGGAGATTCATGACTTTATAAAACATCAACAATTTTATCTAATCTTCCATCCAACCATCTGAACACAATGCATCCATTTACCCATCCATTCATTCATCCATTATTCATTTTTGTTGATCAGCTGACAACCCCACTAAGAAGTGTGAGATAATTAAAATGTATAAAGCAATGATCTGTCACCCATTTTCCATCTGTCCATCCATACATCTATCCATCCATCCATCCATCCATCCATCCATCCATCCATCCATCCATCCATCTGTCCATCCCCATTCTCATTTATATGTACCTATATATGATGAGTCATATGCGGGTTTTGTCAGTGGAGTCCTCAAAAACTTCTCATGCAGCAAAACACTAGGAAAAGTCAAAAGCCTCTAGAAGCAGACAAATAGAATTGAGTAGAAAGTGGCACAGACAAGGAAGGTTAAGACTAGAGGTAAGTCTTAGAACTTCAAGGTAAGTCACAGAACTCCAGGGAAGCAATAGGCTGTCCAGAGAACCTAGAACTGGCCAGAATCCTAGAGAAGTTTCTACTGGAACTGGAATTTCTGAGGTCAGGTACTTCTGATGGGCTGTGACTTCCCTCTTAGGCTGGGGCTGAGGACAGCCAAAGTCTTGTTTGCAGAGATGTTTGCTACTGGGTAAAACTTGACTCCCAGTCTACCTTAGAAATCTGCTCAAAACTTTTCTTGGACTGGTGTTCCAGCCTCTGTTCTCCTGACAATTTCCAGGACCAGAAGTGTCTTTTGAAGTCTATGGAAACAAGGAGAGGAAGATAGGGACCACAAGATGCATGACAGAGACCCGGCTCCCACCACTTTATCACTGGTGCTTCCTAAATAATCGTTACTCCTTCGAAAGTGCCAACCTGGAGAAGTCTGGAAGAGAAGGCCACATGTCGAGGGTTGAACCCCTCACTGCTTGGAGAATGCTCTTTCTGCTTTCCTGGCTGGGCCATAAATAACCCGGCCACCTCTAATTTGGCCTCCAATACCCTGACCAGCCATGATTTATTCACAGACCAAAACAGGCATCTCTAATTTGCTAACCAATCGCTGCAATTCCGGTCTCGCCAACCAATAATTCTGCCATCTCTAATTTGCCAATAAATAATTCTGCAGCCTCAAATTTACTAACCAATAATGTGACCAATTTGCTGACCAATGGTTGTGTCACGGCATAATGGTGCCCCTAGCAGATGGTAATTTGCTAAGCAATATTCGGACCTTTCCCCCTTCAGCAATAAAGAACCTTCGTGATCTTTGAATTCCAAATCCATTACATGGCAGGGAAGGATGTTGCAGGCTGCTTGGGCTGTGCAGGACCTTCCCCAAAGCTCCTGCTTCCCCGAACCTTCACTCTTGAGTCCCTGGCATCAGGATTAATATCTCAGAATGACTAGTCCTCCCGGCATGCTCATTTTGCAGATGAAGCTACTGAGACCCACAGAGTCTTTGCCCAAGGACACAAAGCTACAAAGGGCGTTTCAGACTGAGACCAGACAACAAAGAATCTTGGGCAATGCCGGCCTAGGAACTGGATGGCTGTGCCCAGACGGTTTGCATCGAGCACCTTGACTCTGGCTGGGCTGACTGCCAAGGCACTTGGTTTGGCTTTGGCCATGCTCCCCTGGTGCCAGGGAGGGGACCCTGAGTTTGCTGACCCTACCACCTAGGAGGTCCAAAGGCAGGGCCGGTAGGAGGAGTCGCTGTGCTTCACAGAAGTGCTGGCTCAGGCCCAGCCCTGTGAACGGCTGGGTCTCAGCAAAAACCAAAGGCCAAAGCCCACATCCTCTCCGGCGGTTGGTCCCACACTTCCCAGAAGGAGGAAGCCCGTGAAGTCAGTAAAACAGAAACCCGCCCCCTAGCAGGTCTAGTGACCCAGGTCTGACTGCCCAGGAATGCACAAACCTTGGCAGGAAAGAAGAGGGGCCACTTCCAGGAAAGCCCTCTGGGCCCCACTCTATACTGGGCATGTCGCTCCCTGCATGGCCGAGACAACACCACCCCCCACCCCTTCACCTGAGAAGGTGCATCACATGCATTTGATGTGCCCTGCTCTTTTCGGAGATGAAAGCTGATTTGGACCAAGAGCACTCTGAGAGTGGAGGGAGGGTTCCTCGGAGCACTTAAATATGGCTGGACCCCCATTTCCCTGCCTCTCTGCACCCAACTAGCCCTAGTGGGAGGAAGGCAGGTGCTGATGGGAGGGTGTGGGGGATGGTAATCCTCATGGAGAGAAAAAGGCTTCCCCCTGCAATTGTGCTGTGACCCCCCCCCAACCCAGTTTCACCGTGACACCCCGCCCAGGCTAGACCAATGAGGAATATGGACAGGAAGGAAGAGGAGATGGAGAGAAGGGGGCGAGAGAGGGAGGAGAGAGGAGGAAGAGGCTCTGGTGGCCACTAGGTCACCTGCATCAAAGGACCAGCACGGTACCTATTGCAGTGTGTGGTCTCTCGCCTGTAGAACCTCTTCAGCTCTCCAAAAGTCAGAGCAGGAGAACGTGGGCAGATGGGAGCCGTTGGACTCCATTTAGACTCAGAGACGCTGGTGGGTGCTGACAATTAAAGCTCTCATTGGGTTTTGTCCTGCGCTAGCCACAGGTTCTAAGGGACGCTAGCCCCTCAGAGCAGCATGGATTGGCACCCTCTTTCTTTCTCCCCATCAGACCATTTCCTTCCCTTCACTATCCTGTGTGCTGAATCCTCTCCAATATTCCAGAAGCCCTGGAGGCCAGGACCTGGGGCTGGTCACTGCTTTATCCACCCACGACTCTTCCAGGGCCCTTGTGATGTGCCAGGGGGCGATGGACTCAGAGTGTGTGCTCAATGATTGCTGGTGAGTCTCTGTCCAGCTTGGAACCTCAGTGCTCTCCTAAGGGCATTCTCTCACTGGCCACGGCCCACTCAAGCACACCGCTGCATGAGGGAATACATTTAAGCAGCTGGTGGCTGAGGAGGGCAGGAGGAAGGGTGTGGTCAGGAGGCAGGATGGAAAGGCAGGATGGTCAAGCCAGGACATGGTGACCAGTGACTAAGAGGGATCCTCAAGGCCTTTGTCGGAAGCCCTAAGGTCTGTCTACCAAGGCTATTCCCCAGAGGACGATAAGCAGATGCAGTAGTTTGTGGGCTCCACCCACTAAGATCTGGGCTGATCTCCAGACTGTGCATATGTGGTACTGAGCATCCCATAAGTCATGTAGCAGGAACTTCCAGGGGAAGTGACGTCAACAGGGGAGATTCCGAGCAAGGTGGGGCACAGCTCAGCTGTACCTGTACAAAGTGTCGGTGCCTGCCGGGAAGTGCCAGCCATGGTGGTAGCCAGAGGTGCTGAGGGTGAAGACACCTGGCCCTTGTCCTTTCTTATAAAGGCGTGGGCAGACTCAGAAGGGAGAAGGGAGTGAACAATCTGCCCAGAGCTTCCTGCAGGGCCAGGCTGGGCAGGAGGGGAGCGGAAGGAAGCACCCCTGAGTGCAGGAGGGATGTCAAGCTATGTCTCATGGTGCCTGCATGAAGATCACCTCTGGAGTCCCCCTTCACCCCTTCTCGGGAATAAACGGGCCCTGTGGAGGCCCCCCCTCCACTCCCCACTTTTGGCTTTCCTGTTGCAACCTGAGACAGGGTCCCCCGAGGCTCGCCCAAGCCAACCCGGCTCAGCTCTAAGGAATTGAAATAACTGAGAACTGTGCAATCAGCGTTCTGTGAGAGCCGGGCTGGGGGTGCAGCGGCCCGTGGGCACAGCGGGCTAGATTCTCCCAAGCCTGCGCCCAAGATCC
This sequence comes from Sorex araneus, assembly GCF_027595985.1. Taxonomy (NCBI): domain Eukaryota; kingdom Metazoa; phylum Chordata; class Mammalia; order Eulipotyphla; family Soricidae; genus Sorex; species Sorex araneus. The sequence continues at coordinate 29,062,942 of NC_073309.1, read as the reverse complement.
ATCATTACAAACGTCCTCCCCTCCATGCCACGGGGCACCGGTGGCTGTCCACGGGAAACCACGGTGGTTCAGCTTGGCCAGTGAATGGAGGAAACTCTAGACCCAACAGCAGAGCCAACACCCACCTCCCCCAACAGCACGAGCCACCCACAGGCAGATTTTACACATGTGTGCTGGTGGTCAGCCGTGGTTGGAAGCTGCTGTCTACACCGATGGTGTCCCGCTGTGCCTTACTGGGGTGTATTTGCACAGCAACCCCCGTGAGTGGGGTGAGCCCTCCCTTGAACATGGCTCCCGGCCGCCGTGACAGCCCATCTCCAGTAGAAGTGTGGGTGCCAAAGTGTGCTGAGCAAGGCAAACACTGAAACTCGGCCCAGGGCTTCAGCTCTGATAAGACCCCAACCCAGAGCTCCGCCCCCCACCCCAACACCAGCCCTGAGTCCCCGGCGAGAGAGAGACTCGGAATACAATGGTAAGAGGGAAAACAATGGAAAAAATAATAACAGCTGCCAGTCTCAGCGGACGCTCAGTAGTACGTGTCAAATACTTTATCTCTCTCCATTCCCACAAAAACAGCCCCGCGCCCCAGGTCGTGTTGTTGTGCCCCCGGAAAGATAAGAAAGCCAAGGTACAAGATCCCACCAGAAACCCAGGATGTCTGGTTTCACGCTCCCAAACTCCGCTTCCTGCAGTTCTGGGACTTGCTATTTGCATGCTCTATAGGTCTACGGGTACATGCACACATACGCATGCAATATACTTCTGGACCTACACTCTATGTAAATGTACACACACTTCATCTGTTCTAGGCTTGTGCTACATCATCCATGTACATACGCCTAGAGATAATATCTGTGCGACATGCAGACAGTGTACAGTGATTTGTCGGGTCTCTTCATATTTGCATTTATTTTTTAAAAATGTCCTTGTTTATTTCTTTATTTTGGTGTTTGGACCCCTCGAAACATTGCTCAGGACATACTCTTGATTCTTCACTCAGGGGTCACTCCTGGCAGGTTGGGGTCATCTGGGGTGCCAAGGATCAAACCTCGGTTGGTTGTGTGCATGTATGACTTACCTGCTGTACTATCTCACTGGCCCCCACTTACTTTTTTTTTTAAAATTTTTGGTTTGGGGGCCATACCTGGTGGTGATCAGGGCTTACTCTTGTCTTTGTACTAGGGATCACTCCTGGTGGGGCTCGGTGGACCCGAGGGGGTGCCAAGGATCGAACCTGGCTTGGTCTCATGCAAAACAAAAGCCCTGCCTGCTGGACTATCGCCCCAGCCCTCCTATTTACTTTCCAAATTAGAAAAGACGTCAAGGCCAAACTTTGGCTGACTAAGCGGGGGTGGGTGACTGTGTTCTTTCCCTACAAAGCACGGTAGCCAGTGCTCCTGCCTCTGGAACAGGCACAGTGGCCACAAATTCGCACAGACAGTAGAGATGTGGAGAGGCTGTGTGCCCAGGGTTATGCCAGGATGAGGGGCCTTAGGGTAGTGGCCGGTGCGACAACATAGTTCACAGACCACACAGGGGACCATTGGTGGATGGAACCAGGAACAGGGGGACTCACGGGGCCCGTGAGGACAGGTTTCGTATAACAGGGAGCACTAACTGGGTCCAGCTTTGCCATGTGAGAACATGGGGAACCTGGCCCCTCCCATTTCTCAAAAGAAGTCCCGGTGCCCGGGGAGAGAATACAGCTGGTCGGGTGCCAATGCAGGTGTGATCCCCAGCACCAGAAAGGGTCAACTCTGTGTCAGGCAAGTGCCTTGCCTGCTGTGCTCTCTCTCCAGCATCCTTTTTTGTTGTTGTTCCAAGTCATTTTGGGGATGCCAAAGTGCCTGACTTTTAAGCTATGTTATGAGTGTGTGTGTGCCCGCACACAATGCGGGACAAACCAAGCCCCTGACCATGCTCACTTCTGGGGGTCAGTGCCTGACCACTGCAGAAAAGAAGAGCTCCACCCCCCCCCCACCAGGCCTCTGATTCAACCCTCACACTTCCCTCCCTTGAGCACCCTGAGTTCTTTGGGTCTGCCAGGGAGGCCAACTCGGGGAGCACTGGGGGCCTCTGCTTTCCACCAGGCTGTGATGTAGATGGATGGCGGGGCTGGGCCTCACCTCTTCCCTCCGTTCCCTGCACAGTGGAACCATGAGGACTGAGCTCAGTTCTCTTTCGGCCCCTGACGCGTGGCACTCGCCCAGCCTGGAGTCAGGCACACAGTGGACGCAGGGTGGGCATCGGTTGGAGGCAGGAAGAGGGAAAGGGGCCAGGTGGGCTCATGGCTAGCCGTCCCCCCAACTGCCACATTGCTCCCCTGCCCAGGCCTCTGCCCGGGGCCCAGCAGGGGGGGGCTCCAGCCCCAGGCTTCGCTTCTTCACTCTCAGACAGGCTGATGGGGATGGGGGGCCCCGAGGCCTTCAGACCGCAGGCTGGGGGGGTGGGGGGTGGACAAAGCAGATCTGACAGGGGTTAAAGAGGAGAGAGACAGACAGACGAGCAGAGGGGAGAAAAGAGAGAAAGAAAAATTGTCCCGTGCCAACAACGGTCAAAATGCGTTATTAGGGTGTCCAGGAAATTATAGCTTATGTCCATTAGTTCTTTCAGGGTTAATATTGATGCAGATATTATTTCTATCCACGGCCCCATTTATTTGAAATATTATGACTGGGAGTAGCTGCTGCCGTGAATCAAATCAATTGATGGAGTAGTTAGCTGTACCACCAGGGCGGCCTGCCCGCCCCCTCCCCCTGCCGTGCGCATGAAATATTATGGAGATGGTTCCTTAAAGTGAGCACTTTATCATCATTTGTCTGCAGGCCCCCGCTAGGACCGCCTTGCCCGGCTTCCTGTTGGGCGCGAGGAGCTGTCATAACTCAATCAGGCAGCTAACGCGCTCTGCACCTCCAGCGTCCGTGCTCGGCGGCCCGCTGACAGCCCGGTGCCGGCCGGTTCGTGGCTGGCCACGTGCAGAGGAGAGATATTTTTGGAGGTGGAAACGGGAGGCCTGTCTTCTGGTGCCACTTACCATTCTCCAAACACAATCCATCATTCCCCACCACCCCGCTTTGGGGCAGGCCGTTTGCTCTACCCGGAATCCCTCCTCCCCCAGCTCTGTCTGCCAGCACGCTGGACGTCCTCACAGCAGGCCTGGAAGCAGAGGCGGGGGGTGGGAGGGAAAGGGGGGTGGTGGTGGTGTAGGGAGAGGAGGCCCCATCAGGTTCCCAGTTCCCTACCACCTCCAGCAACAACACGGTCCTAGCGTCCCCAGACACTGCGCCCGGGAGCACTCACTATCCTACTGAGTCCTGTTTGGGGGCTCTGACAGTCTAGGTGGTGCTTTATATGGGTGTCGGCAACATTTTTCTGGAGGAAGCTCAGGGACCTTTTGGGTCCCATTGTGACCACTCCACCCTGCCATCCCAAGGAGGCAGAGATAGGCGAGCCACGGTGGAAAAGCTGCACCCCCTCGCGTGCATCCCTTTCTGGATCTCTGCTTCGCTATCTCCTTCATGAGCGTGTCCCCGACGGCTGCAGGTGAAACACCAAGTCCACTTGTGACCTTGCTTTTCTCACTAGCGTTTACATATCATGGCTTCGTGATACTGCTACCCGGCCAACCCCCCTACACGTGCATGCACACACATGCACATACACACACACAGACGCACACATACACAGATGCATGCACGCACACACCTGAAGGTGTGTGTTGCAGTGTTGCTGCTACTAGATTGTACGCTCCGTGAGACAGCTGCTATGTTCATGGCGACACACCTCCTCTCGGCAGTGCCTGATGTGAGTGGCTCAGGCGGCACGAGGGCTGCGTGCTCGTTGCAAGCTCTTTTTCATGGAAAGCAGCAGAAGGCCACGCAATGGCAGGAACCGGCCACCCTGTTAGTGTGGATTCTCAAGCTCAGGTTGAGTCCTCGCCAAAATTTTATATGTTCTTTGCAATGTATTGACTTACCAGGTCCTTCTCGGGGACGGGGGGGGGGGTCTGGGGGGGTTGCAAGCTAGGGCCAGGTCAGGGACCTGCTTGGAGGTAGTGGGCAAGCGTGAAGCTGGCCTTTGAACCAGTCGTCCAAGTCTACCCCTTTCTTTTCTAATCATCCCTGCCCTGTGCTGAGGCTGTTGTGGTAAATGGGGCTTTGCACACATGCTTGGCTGTGGTGCTGGCTCTCTTGGCCTGGGTCTCACCTGGCTCATCACCCTCTGTCTGGGTGATGCTTCACCTGGGTCATTGCTGGCATCACAGAGTGAGATCATCATCATCATCATCATCATCATCATCATCAGCAGCAGCAGCAGCAGCAGCAGCAGCAGCAGCATCACAGAGCCATCACTCAGAGCTGGCACTGGTGTGAGCCTGTCTCTCTATAACGTGACCCAAGGATGGTCACATTCTACCCCTGCAGTGCTCGCACAGGCGTGGCTGCGGGGCGGCCGGAAATCGCTTACAATCTTTGGGATCTCAAGTGGCAGAGCAGCTGGGCACTCAGGAGCGAGCTGGTGGGATAGTTCCACTGTGGCAGCCTGGAGGGACGAACTCATGACCCTCACAGCTCCAAGGCCAGTGCTCTGATCCCAGAGCCAACTCCTGCCTCTCACACACAAGCCCATTTCTTGCAATGTTGACATCCTGGGTGTCCTGTTTGCAGTATAACTGAGGGGCGAAGGCCTGGCTGGGTGTGAGGGGAGGCAACCCAGAGTTTTGCTCTCAGTGGCTTTTTGACTTGGGAACTAGAGGAAGCCTCCCACGTCGGCCCCACAGTAGGGCTCCAGAAATACTCCCATTCCTCCTCCCCAACGCCCCGCTTCCCACCCACCCCCCCCCCCCCGTCCCACAGGGCAGCCCCAGCGGTTTCTCTCTCTCTGGGGAAACGGCCACACTCTTTCCTCCCGCTCCGACAGCTCTTCCTGTTCTGACTCTTCGCATCCGTGAACAAAGACTGAAAAGGACGTCTAGACCTTGACTCGCGTGTGGGACCTGCCTTTGCTGGCAGAAGCCGAAACCATCCTACTGCGGGCCGTGTGGGTTGGGGCGGTGGAGAGGAGCGTTGAAGGGCAGTTGAGGCCAGGTTGCTCCATCCCACCCTCCCGCGCCTCTCAGGGACGCTGCAGCCCCCTGGCCACCTTCTCCAACCGGAGGAAGCAGAGTGGAGCTCTCCACAGGTAACCCAGCATTTCGCTCATGGACCCTGAGACGACTGGAGCGCACAATACACGACTGTCTGTGTGGTCTGGCTAAGGCGGTGTGATACCCAGTGTTTAGCCAGACCCGAACTGGACCCTTGGTTGTCCTGTCGGTGTCAGACCAGCCGGCTCTAGCTGTGTAAGCCAGGTCTCCAAAATACATCACTGTCCACAAAAGCATCATGCATTAATGGTGTGTAGGGTGTGTAGGGGCTCTCCTGGGGGTGCCCCGCTGCTCTGCCACCTAAGAACCCCAAGACTGTAAGCGATTGCACGTGACCGACCCGGGTTTGATCCTCGGCATCTCAGATGGTCCTCGGACTACTGAGTAAGTTCTGAGTGCAGAGCCAGGAGTGAGCCTGGAACACCACTGGGTGTGGCCCCAAAATTTAATTTATAAATATAATAAAAAGTCTATATTATATACCATACACATACGTGAGTGTGTATGTGTGTGCGTGTGTGTGTGTGTGATATAATATACACTTTTTTTCCCCAATAGTAATAGCTCCCCTCATGGCTTCCATTCTCAGGGGAAATCATGACTCGAAGCTTACACTTCATTTAACAGAGCCACAGCACAGAGAAGGCAGAGAGCTTTCCCTGTGTTGCACAGCACATTGATAACTGAGCTCCTCTGCTGAAACTCATGCCCTGGAAGGAGAGGCATGGGCCCATGCCCCACACTCACAAACGTCTCAGCCCAAAGGAGGGCAGAGATCACTGGCGTCCCGCAGAAAAACCTCCCTCTCAGAGGTGCGGGTGGGCGGAGGATCAGAAATCAAAAATTCAGTGTGAAAATACAGAAATCTAGCTGCAGCGCCAATTTTCCATCACACTTAGCAATTCCATTTGATGTGATAGTTTGCTAATAAAACATGAGCATTACGGTAACATAATATTTTAAGTATCCATTAACTAATACGTAAATATAATGGAACCTTATGGAAATATACTTAAGCTGTCACCAACACCCCTAATGTAATATGCATGATTTCCAAGGCTATTTATAACTCCTTGGGTTCACTCTCTCACCAGTGACTTCATTGGCTCCCTCAAAAGAGGATCTTGTTTTCTCTCCCCCTGACCCTGTCTCAATACATTCACCGCCCCCTTGGCCCCTCTCCTCGGGCCGCTGCATGGCTGGCGCCCATTCGCCCCGTGAGTGCCAGGTGGGCACCTTTGCACGGAGCTGGTCACCTACTGCCACACTCTAGGGCAACCAGAGTTGTCAAAGAAGAAGAAGAAGGGCGGGTATGAGAGAGGAATGCCAGGGAGGCTGCTCGGAGGAAGTGGTGCTGGGGTTGGGGCTGGACAGTGAGCAGAGCTGGCTGGGCGAAGCAGGGAGGAGAGGAGAGAGAGAGCAGAGGTGAGGCCTGAGTGGCCGATCCCAGGCCCGGCTGCTGAGAGGGCTGAGCTGCAGCAGGCTGGCGAGAGCTCTGAAGTGAGGCTCTTCCTCACAGGAACTCAGGGTCCAGTGGCTGGACGTCCCCCTAGCCACTGTCCCTCCACCTCCTTCCCCAACTTCCCAGGCACTCACCAAGGCCCTGCAGTGCAATCCGGTCCTGAGACAACCTCCCACCCCCTGGGGTCAGGACACCACGGCACGGGTGGGGTCACCTTCAGGTCCCAAACACAGCTCTCACCTCAGATTCCAGTCATGGGGGTTAGGTGGCCTGATCACCCACACTTTTTTTTTTGCTTTTTGGGTCACACCTGGCAATGCACAGGGGTCACTCCTGGCTCTGCACTCAGGAATCACTCCCGGCAGTGCTCAGGGGACCATATGGGATCCTGGGAATCAAACCCGGGTCGGCCGCATGCAAGGCAAATGCCCTACCCGCTGTGCTATTGCTCCAGCCTCTTACACTTTTTTTTTTAAATAAATGTTTATATTGAATCTTCATGGATGACAGACTTACAAAGTTATTCATGATTGAGTTTCAGGCTACAATGTTCCAGTATCCATCCCTTCACCAGTGTCCACTTCCCTCAATCAACGTCCCAGTATCCCTCCTGCCCCCGCCCTGCCCCATGCCTGCCTCCATGACAGACACTATTTCCTTGCCCCTTCCCCCCCACCACACACACAAACACACACTTTAGGCACAGTGGTTTACAACACTGTTACTAACAGGATCTCATGCATGTATGTCACTTTGCCTCTTTTCAGAACCTGGGCCTGGTCCAGAGGGACCACTTGCCTCTATCATTGTGGTAGTGATTGTCCCTTCCCTGCCCTGTCTCCCCTGCACTCCCCCCACTGGCCCCAGCTATTCCAGGGGCACCCACACTTCTGTCTGATCTGACTACAAAGTCCCGGCGTTCCCAGTACCTCTGGTGTGAGCCTTCGTGGGAGCAGTTGGCTGAACTCAGGGAAACACTTCACTTGTCGTTGCTGGTTATGAGGAGGCTGCTCAGGAAGGGGCCGCCTGACTGAGGAGAGGCTCCGGGAGAGGGTGGGGTGGGTGGGCCTGGAGCCTCTGGGTGTACCCCACCCCCAGCACCCCAGAGGCTCCTTGGTGGGAATGAATCTGCAATGTGCTCAGATGGGGGTGGTGAGTTTAAACTCAAGCCACACTTTATATTTTGTGTGTGTGTGTATTTGGTGTGGGGGTCCGTGACACCCTGCTCTCAGGGTTCCTCTCCCAAGACCACCCCATACCCTTCTCCAGTGCTTCATTGGCACAAGACAGATCCTTAGCAAAGAGAGGGGCTGAGAATGTCGGGAGCTCTGTGGCAGGAGTCAAGGACAGAGACCCCAGGAAATGTTTGTGACTGACCTTCCACCCCAAACACCCTGGGGTGTCAGGACGCATCTGCCACCAGTGGCAGCTATCTGGTCCTGCGCTGAGATGTGGGGAAAAAGACCCTCAGGTCTAGCCTCCTCCCAGGCTTATCTTCAGGCCTTGAGAGCCTTCTTTCTCAGCCTGTAGTCGGGGTGCAAGGCTATTAAAAAAATTCCAGGAGAGCTTCGGGGAGACTGCCCCCCCATCCTGCAGCCCCAACAACCCCTGAACCCAGAAACTCACCTGTGTGAGTCCTGGGCTCTGGTGTTAGCAAATCTCCTGCCAATGCAAGGTTGGAATCTTGGGAAACTGAGGCCTCTGGCACCTGTCTTCCGTGTGTGTGTGTGTGTGTGTGTGTGTGTGTGTGTGTGTGTGTGTATGTACTACAGGGTGTTGCAGCTTTCAGAGCTCAGGTTACCCTGAGATGGGGGAGGAGGAGACGCATCATCAAACCTCCTGAATCAAGGAGAAAGGCGGCCCTGCTGCGTGCCAGTGCCGGGGTCCGCCCAGCCTGCCTCGACCCTCAAGCAGAGCGGCCACCTACATGCCGGAGATGTGCTGTCCAGTGGCACCATCCAGGTCTGGGCAGGAAGAGTTGGTCAGAGCCACGATTTTGATGGGACAGGATTTTGATGCTAGCAAACCAACAACTGCCCCAAGCAATGCTTCCAAGTGGCTCCATGACTATATCAGGCTCTTGAAAGTCCTCTTTGAAGGAGACGAGGAAGAAACGGGATTATCCCCACTCGGAAGTGGAATCCATTGTGGCTCCAAAAGAAACTCAGCTTTCCCATCATTGGCTGCCTGGAAGAACTCCCTCCTTTCCTTTCAGTCTCTTTGCTCTCTTGGTCACAGTTCACTGCCTCCCTCGGACCCTTTCTTTTTGTAGCAGTTCGTCCACCTGGGGCTGGAATCCTGGATTGCCAAGAATCATCAAGATGTGGACTTGTTGGCTACTGCAACAAAATAAAATTTATCCTGAGGGATACAGATCTATGAAAAGTGGGCAGATTTCGAATTAAAGGCAATTTCAGGAAGCCAGAACAAAGGACGTAAAGATAGGGCAAAAGGCAGGAGAGTAGTGAGCAAATAACTGACAGTTGGAGCAAGCATCAACCTTTCGAGACTAGGTTGGTGCATTTACGGAGGGAGTTTGTTTACAGAGCAGAAGGAAGACTTGACTTGTTGGCTGTGCCGAGGGGGAGATATGGAAGAGGTGAGACACGGGGGAGAAGACCCCGTCAACCTCTTCAATCTTCAGGATGCACATTGAGCTTGTGGGGTTTCGCTGAGGCTACTTAGAGAGGACTTGACCATTAGACTCCTGTATCCCTATTAGAGTCTTGGCAGGTTCATGCGATGCAACATGTAAAGTGCGGGGCATCAGCCCTATTGCACCAAATCTAGACTCTCGGTTTCGGGCCAAGCCTTCGCATGATGTGTCACTAGGAAATGAGAATCTGTTCATCTCTGCAGTGTCTTAACAATAACATGAGGCAGCAATGAGTCAGAGCAGTCTCTTGATGCTGTCAAAATTGTTGCATGTATTCCCAGGTATTTGTCAAGTTCTCTTGCCTGGGGTTCATTCTTGGCAGGTGCTAGACAATTCTTCTGTGCATTTCCTAGTAACACAAAGCAACACAACTTCATCTCCTTGGAATATCTTCTTGGCTTACGCTCCACAATACATGCTGTTGTGGCTTTGCAAGAAAATCAAGTGCCGCGGTCATTCCAACAATAAACATTTGCCTCACTAATCCCAGCTGCACGCCCGCTATTCTTGTGTGTGCTTTTCCGAGTGCACAGTAACTTTTCATTTCATTGCTGAATCACCGTCTGATCTTTTTGAAGATGCGTAAAATGGCAATTACACTCAGCTCGGGGAGTACAACAATGCCGAGAACTCCATTGAAGCGGCAACAATGGGAACAGCAATGACCAAGCTCACCCAGGCAATGACAACTGCATCACGACCACAACTAGGCCAGTGGTTGGAGATGTCACCACGTGTGACATGGGATGTGATTTCAAAACGTGAAAATGGGGGGCAGGGGGAGGGAAGTTATCTCAGAAATGATTAAATTGGGTGGTAAGTGTTCAGAGTAGCTGCTCTTGTCATTTGGGGGGATTATTATTGTTTTTATGGCCCAGAGCTGGATGTGAATGCATAATGTGGTGAAGAAGAAACAGGCCCCAGAGAACGGCTGGCTGGTGGACCTGAAGTGCTTGGAGAAAAGCGGTTCTCAGCTGGGGAGATACTACTGGTCTTGCCCTCAGCCTCCCGAGGAGCATCAGACTGCACAGCTTTCCATCCGACCAGAGGGCATTGAGAACCTGCAAGGCACCATGTGGGAGAAGCAAGACTGGATATAGGATTATCCCGGCCTTCCCGGGGCAGGCAGACATGATCTCAAAGGCTCCTGGTGGACAATGTTGGCCACTAACCCAGCCATCAGTTAACCAGGGAAGGGTTTACGCAGCATCTGTCTCTACCTGGGAAGCTTTCTCTGAGGAGGTGAGAAGAGTCAGTTGAGCTTTCAGACAGAGAGGATTGAAGTGAGGGATGATGAGGAAAGGAGGTGCAGGACAATGGAAGCAGCTCCAACTGGGGGTTGCAAAAGTATCTCTACTGAAGGGACCAGGGGACCAGTATGACAATAATAGTTGTAAAGGACCACGCTGGATCAGAACTGGGTGTTAAAAGTAGGTAATGGGATAAACACGATAACCTTTCAGTATCTGTATTGCAAACCACAATGCCTAAAAGGAGAGAGAGAGAGAGACAGACAGACAGACAGACAGACAGAGACAGAGACAGAGACAGAGACAGAGAGAAAGAGAGAGATGATCTAGAGGCAGGCTGGGGTGGGCTGGGGGATGATATGAGGAAAATTGGGGACACTGGTGCTGAAAAATGTACACTGGCGAACAGATGGGTGTTGTAACACTGTATGACTGAAACCTAATCATGAACAGCTTTGTAAGGGTCTATCGCACAGTGACTCAATTTTTTTAAAAAGTGTCTCTATTAACTACCTTGTGGCAGAGTTCTGTGACTAGACCAAAGTCCAGTTCCTGACCTCACCTTGCCTCTGACTTCTTCCTTGCTGGGCTGCAGGTCACTCACACACAATTGCACAAATCAGACACATGCATGAATGTGTATAAGGACATTGAGAGGCCTTGTCCTTCTGCTCTGGTGCTCTCAAGCAGTCATGTAATGTGCACATCAACACACACACGCATGCCCATGAGGCATGGCCATATACACATGTGCATAAACACAGAGGCATGATGACAAACACATATACGTGTGCTCAGAAGCATAGCCACATACATGTGTGCTTGCACACCCAGCCATGGCCACACACACACAAACACACACACAGACACATGCACACAGAAGCGTTACCACATCCACACACATGCATATACATGCAGGCATGGTCACACACACATTCATGCACACAAAGGTATGAGCACATATCCACACACGCATGCACACAGAGACACACAGATTGTGTTTGCAGCCTCTTTGGGGCAAGTACACAAATGGAAATGCAGGTACAAACAGAGATACCCACACACGCAAACCTTCAGATGCACACACACAGACACTCTTGTTAAGTTTCCTGCAAAAATAAAAAACCAGTCCCTTCCTTTCGCCATGTCCTTGGTTATTCATGCCCTTCCCTCCACCAACTCTGGGATTAACCATATGACTTGATTTGGTCGGTGAGGAAGTAGTGCAGGCAGTGCCAGCAGGAACGGAAAAGACTTGCTCTTGCTGTACTTGGGACTGGAGGTCCCACGTGGGCAAGTCTTGACTTGCCTGAAGAAGGGGGAGAAACCAAGTGACCAAGTCATCCCTGACATTGAGTCACCTGCCACCAGCAGACATTTGCAAGATGCTCTCTAGACCCTCTGCTCCCAGCAGCAGAGCCATCAGCTCATCAGCTGCCAAACGTACAATAACAGGCTTGGCAGAACCCAGCCAAGCTGAGATCCTCCCAGCCAACCCACACCACTCTAAGAAATGCTCAATATTTGTTACTTTATGCTGCTAAGTTTTGGGGTGTCTGGTTACACCGCACAAGCTAACTGATGGGAACTGTCACGCACAGGAACGGGCAGATGCATGCCAGGCATGACCTGGGCTTATTTACATCCCAAAGCACAGAAAGGTAAACTCACACATGTTTTTGTAATCTCACACATGGGCACACACATGTGAAAGCATAAACAGTGGGTGCACAAGAGTGCCTGACTCTTAATACGTGATGCCTGGTGTGTGCACCTACGTGCAAATCTCAACACATGCTCACTTTGACACGTGCCTTCGAGGACTCTGGCCACATGCCACAGACAAGCCCCTGACACCCTTCCTGGAATCAAATTAGTGGAACAAGTACCAACAAGTCCTGCCAGAAACCCCAAGGCCCTGCTGCCGAATCGGGAGTTTGAGAGCTTTGTTGTTGTACATGCACCTAGTCCACCTGACAGGTTGGGAGCAAATGGCAAGTCCATCTCAGGGTCCCCTTGATCCATTCATTTTGCATTCAACTCTCATTTCTGGTTACTTCTCCTTGGCTGCTCAGTGTAAGGCAATGCCATTTGTCATTTCCGCTACTCCACACTGCTCCCACCTGTGATCCAGACCCTGTCCCCACTCCTCACCCAGAGTCCAGAGGGCCACAGTCGTCTCTGCCGATGGAATGGGCATCCACAGAGCCTGATCTGGGCACCATGTCACCATAAGAAACAGGGAAGCGTAGTTGGAAGCCTGCCCCATGAGCTGAGGGAAAAGGCAGCTGGGATAGAGAAGGGATCACTGAGTCAGTGATGGCTGGAGGGAGATGGTGCTGGAAATAGATAAAGGACCACACACGATGGCCTCTCAGTATCTATATTGCAAACCCATAATGCCCAAAAGGATAGAGAGAGAGAGAGAGAGAGAGTATGGGGGAAATTGTCTGCCAGAGAGGCAGGGAGAAGGCTGAGATGGGGAGGGGCACGGATACTGGGGACATTGGTAGTGGAAAATGTGCACTGGTGGAGGGATGGGTGTTTGATCATCGTACCACTGAAACTCAAACATGAAAGCTTTGTAATGTATCTCATGGTGATTCAATAGAAAATAAAAAGAAAGGAAGAAACAGGGATGCAGGCAGCTGAGGTCTCAGGGGACAGGTCCTTGCTTCTCTCCTTGGATAGATTATCTTATAAGTGAATGGCATGGATTTCATCTTTCCACATGTTTGGGGGTTCTTCTACCTCTCTGTGGCCTTCTGTCTTTCTACAGCCTACTTCCCAGTCCAGACACTCTGGATGCCTGTATTCAGAGGAGGGGACAGTGATCTCTGACCTGGTCTCACACTCATCCTGCCTCTCCCGTCCATCTTGGCTTCTACTGATGGGACCTTCCTCAAAGGCGGTACAGGACCCCTGGTCAAAGTTCCATCCATGCCCCAACAATGACACAGTCTCTGAAAAAATGGTCCCCACGGTCCCTTGTGATATGAGGCCTGGCCGTATCTCCTGTTCTCTTCACTCCGCCCCAGCCATCTTTCTCCACGTCTTGAGTGACACCCTCCTCTGTCCCTCTGTCCCTCTGGTCTGGAGCTCCGTTCCCCAACTCATCAGTCTTCCAGTCTCCTTTGCGTGGCTTGCTGCTCTCCCATAGCCAGAATGGCACATCTCCTTCAATTTTTCCCTGGATTCCAAAGCTGGGCAGATAAGCATCATCCTCTATACTAGTTTTGCCATCCATGGTCCTTCTCTGACCATCTTTTCTTCCTGTGCTCCCCTTCCTACCAGTGGGCCCCTAGTCTCACTCCATGTCCCTCCAGCTGTGTGACTCTATTACCTGTGGTCCCTGGGGATATTCTGGGGGTCCGGGGGGATCTTATGGTCCTGGATTGAGAAATGTTAATCTATATATGGTCTAGGCCTTACCAAAAGTGGGGAGAGCTTTTGTTCAGTGACCTGTATACACACCACCTGGCACACTTGGGCATGCACTACAACTGGAGCCTTTTGGGGCAGGGCCGCTAGACGTGTGTGTGGCACAGCTTTGAAACCAGGCCTGTCTGGCTCATCTGTCCCGGTTGCCCACTGCTCGGGAACAGGGGAATTGATCCCAAACTGCTGAAACCAAACAACTATCCTAGACCTTCAGCAACAGTTCTCCCAAACGGCAATCTTTCATTACCTATCACCCCCCCACACACACACACACACATACACACACCCCACCACCTGTACTGGCTGAGGGGATGAGCAGGTCCCGCCATTGGGTTGAGAGGGGGCTCATCCTTGCATATCCCAGGCCATAGATACCAGATAGTGCTGGAGCTGAGTCACTGGACGTGCCTTGGTCAGTAAGACAGTGGCCACCATTGGGCCAAAGGCTCCCGCAGAGGAAGGAGAGCATGATGAGTCCTCGCCCACATTTCTCACCCAGACTGGCTCTGACTTGGAGGCTAAGGACCCCAGAGATACACCTCTGAGAATGACAGGTGAGGGTGGCACTGCCTCTCACCATCCAGTCTCTAAAGTACCCTGGTGTCCCCACTTCTGCACCTCTGCAGTCAAGATAGTTGGTACATCAACTCTTGCTCCAGGCCCAATTGAGGACCCATTTATTTATTTATTTATTTATTTATTTATTTATTTATTTATTTATTTATTTATTTATTTATTTCCCTTTAATGAATCACTTGAATTACAAAGTCATTCATGATCGAGTCTTAGGTTTCTAATATTCCAGCACCAATCCCTTCATCAGTGTCCACTTCCTTCCACCCGTGTTCCCAGCTTCCCACTCGCTCCTCCGCCTACCTCTACGCAGGCACTATTTTTTTTCCCTTTCTTTTTGTTTTTCCTTTTACAACGCTTAATGCTCCACATCTTGATGGGGGAGAAGGGAGGTTCAATAGTGTGGTTATTCACTAAGTAAATGAGGCGTGGAGGGATCCCCCGGGATGGGAGACATGTGCTGAAAGTAGGCCAAGGACCAAACATGATGGCCTCTTAGAATCTGTATTGCAAATCATAATGCCCAAAATTAGAGAGAGAGAGAGAGAGAGAGAGAGAGAGAGAGAGAGAGAGAGAGAGAGAGAGAGAGAGAGAGAGAGAGAGAGAGAGAGAGAGTAAGAAGGATTGTACCTGCCACAGACGCAGGGAGTGGGATGGGGTGGGGATGGCGGGAGGACATTGGGAACAATAGTGGTAGAAAGTGTGCATTGATGGAGGGATGGGTGCTCGCGCATAGTATGACTGAAACGTAATCATGCAAGTTTGTAACTGTATCTCACGGTGATCCAATAAAACTCAATTTCAAAAAATAATGTAGTTACTGTTTGAGGTTATTGTTTGGTCTTCTCCTTTGGGTTTGGTTACATCCAGAAGCCAAGGCCTGGAATCAGAAAAATTAAATGGTGTCTGGTCTGGGAAGGGGATCAGAATTCAGGGGTGCAGCCATGGAGTTTTCCCTAAGGCAGGGCTGGTGACCTTGAGGGGCTCAATAAATGACCTCGAGCTTGAGCTCCAGATCCACGGTATTGATCCACAGTGGGCAAGAGAAGAGAAATGACAACCAAGGGGCACCGACTGGGAGTTTGGAAGGAGCCTTGAGGAGACATGATCCTTCTCAAGGAAAGACTCAAACTGGCCTGTGTCATCCTGGAATGGGGCAAGTGCTGCGAGGAACCGACGCCAGGACATGAGAGGAAGAGCTGACATTGAGAGAGACCACACACCCTCTCTCCTTCGGCATCTGAGGTGAGAGAAGGGTAGTGAGGGGCCCTGTGGGAATCCACCTGGATCGGAGTGGGACCTCGGGCCTAGATGAGCGACAGTGTGACAGGAAGAGGAGATGGGGGACTCCCACCTGGGGCTGGAGGTGCTACGTGGTTGAACTGCTCTAGTTGAGAGGCCAGAACAGGGTTGTGAGGGCGAACACTCTCAGGAAATGAGGCGCAGGAGTTGGGGATCAATGAGAGACCCCCCCCAAGAGGTTAGGAAAGCCCTCAGTGGAAGGCAGGGAGGGGCTGCCCCACCTGACACCTCCTTCCAGTCTCCTCAGGACCAGTCAGATTTCCCTGTCAGTCCCTCAGCACCAGTGTCTGGTGGGGCCCACACAGTCCCTGCTCAGGAAAAGCCCCTGCAAAAGGCGCCCTGCACTGTTGCATGTCCGAAGGTACTTGGGAGACTAGAGGTGGTGTGCTGGCCGCCCCTCTCCCCTTCCCTGAGCTCCTGCCAGCAAACGTCCCCAGGAAAGCGCCACAGCTCCACCGCCCAGTCCTCTCTAGTAGAGGGCCTAGGCCAGGAAGCGCGTCCACAGCGGTGGCGCCCACGCCGAGGCCAGCAGCAGGCGGGGTGCATGTCCCTGGGGTCAGCTCACACCCTCCAGCAGCTGCGCCTGAGTCCTGACCAAGAACAGTGAGAGGAGGCGGGTGGCCGGTGGCCCTCAAGGCCGCGTCAGTGAAGTAGACACCTTCGTCCCTGGAGGGGAGGTCAGGCGGCCAGGAGGCCGCGGGCAGAAGCTGGGCCAGGACAGATGGCCGCGCCAAGCTGGCCGAGGCCGCGCCCTCGGTAGCGGTGGCGCCGCCGGGTCCTCGTCGGGCCCTCGAAACAGGCCGATCTCCTAGCAGACCCCGGGTCCGAGGGTGGAGGGGAGACATTGCTGTGGTTTTGCGGCCAAGAAGGGAGCATACTTAGGATATTTAGGGGATGGACAGGGAGCTGGCCACACTCCCCCCCCTGCTCCGCCTGCCAGCGCTCAGCCACTGGAACATGCCATTTGAGAAATGTCTTCATTTTCTCTCAGTCCTTGGCCAGGTTCCTGCCACCCTCGTTGAGAGCGGGAAGAGGGGGGCTGGGGAGGGAAGGTGAGGGTCACCAAGCGGGGAAAGGGGGACCGGAGTGCCGGTTCCAGAGAGCTCCACGTGCAAAGGAAAGACCAGGGAGGTCCTGCCAAAGTGGTGCCCGCACGCTCAAGTTCCCTGCCACCACCCCACAGGAAGTCACATTTCACCTGGCCCCAGGCCCAGTGAGGGCACACCTGGAACCAGGGGCCCTGGGTGTCTCCTCAAGCCCGAGCCGGGCTCCAAGGACTGCGGTCCAAGTGCCGCCTTCAGCTGGACATCTCGCCTGCCAACAGCATCGCTCCCCCGTCAGCCTTTATTTTTATAGACCACGGCTTAAAGGCCCGGCCTCAGCACACTCTGGCTTCCCCTGCTTATTTTTTAATTTTTAAATGCCTTGATTTATTACTACACGTCTCTGTGTCCACAGACACGGGGTGGCAGAAATCAGGGCTGGGAAAGCAAAACCGCAGAACTGCCTTCGGTCAACTACCGTGTTTGCAGGCAGGGACACTGAGGCCTGAGAAATTTGAAATAGGCCCTAGGTTGACGACGTGGAGGAACGATTAAAACGATTAAAAATTAAAAGGGGATTGGTTGAGGAGGCGGCCTAGGCTTTCAAAACTGGACCTCTCACTGGGTTTCGGCTTTTGGCGAAGGCCAAGGATGCTTTGGTCTGAAGGCCAAGGATGCTTTGGTCTGAATCCTGTCTCTGTCACATCAGTGGCAGGACCTGGGCTGGCAAGGTGATGGAGCAGCACCACATGGGACTATCACCCCTCCCCCCAACACACACACACACACACACACACACACACACACACACACACACACACACACACCATTTTCCCCGGGTCCAAACGGGAACATCCCAGCAGTGACTGTTAGGTTCTCCTGGCCTTCGTGACTGGCACACAGTAGGTCCTCCCTCCCTCAGAGTATCACGGTGGCCTCTTGTGGAGCATGGCAACAGGCACCAGAGCAGAGAAGATGCAACCCAGTAGGGAGTGTCTGGGAGCACTTGGGAAGCACCAGGTATCTATCTTGCTTTGAGTCTCACCCAACCCCCCAAGAATTGTCACCTGCGCATAGCGAGTCATTCCTACTAACTGCAGCATCCAGCCCTGTTTGGGATCGGGCCGGACAAAGCAAAGTGGGAAAGGTGATAGGCCAGTGATGCTAAACTTGATGGGACTGGACCATCCTCTTAAGCCAAGACCCTCTATAAAATATGGGTGTGCTTGGCAATGGGCTGGAGTGATAGCACAGCGGTTGGGCGTTCGCCTTTCACGCTGCCGACCCGTGTTCGATTCCTCCGTCCCTCTTGGAGAGCCCGGCAAGCTACCGAGAGCATGGAGCCCGCACGGCAGAGCCTGGCAAGCTACCTGTGCATATTGGATATGCCAAAAACAGTAACAGTAAGTCTCACAATGGAGACGTTACTGGTGCCCGCTTGAACAAATCGATAAGCAACAGGATGACAGTGACAGTGACAGTGCTTGGCAATAAAGTGAGCGGCCATCAGCTGTCTCCCAGAGTGGTTTCTCCGCACACCCGTCATCCTTCACCCCACATCTGCCCGGACCCAGTGTGTAACATTTGGGGAAAACTGTTCCCTGACAGCCTCTGCCCATCTCGTTCCCAGTGGCTGACTTTTACTGCATCCAACACCCAGGTGTTTCGATAAAAGGAGGCTGAATTTTATGAAATTTGGCCATCTAGAATGGGACATGACTTTCTGGAGCTGAAGCTAAGACTTGGAACAGAGCTTACCCCATCACCCCCTCACCCCCTCACCCTGATCCTCCCCCAAGACTATCCACAGCCCAGTGGGGTAGGGGGGGGCGGGGTGTCAGAGTGGCCGCAACACCAGGCCGTCACCCGATCGGGAGCACTCGGTGTGGGCCATGCTGGCTGCATCGGAAAAAACAGCCCTGGCTGTGAGTGTGGAACAGGAGATTCACCCTGAAGATACCCGGGCTGGGGCCGATAGCGATCAGCTGGCATTTCGTGCGGCTGAAAGAGTGGCAACTGAATACTCTGGCCCGCCTGCCCCAGCCCCTGTACCCATGCCATCGATCCATTTCTATTTTTTCCTTTCTCCTGTAAACAGCAGCGCTGGGGCAGGCCGGGTCCGGATGGCCTGCCGGCCCGCCCCAGAATCCGTGATCGTCTGCGGCAGATAGTGTGGGCTTGAATTTGCACCATCCCCAATTTCATTCATTCACGTGGAGGGTTGGTCTTTTTTTTTTTTTTGGCACTTTAGTAATGAAAAGAGAGAGAGAGAGAGAGAGAGAGAGAGAGAGAAAGAGAGAGACAGGGGGAGAGGGGGAGGTGAAGGAGGCGGGTGCACCGATAGGAAACATCCCAGCTCAGATTCTGGGCAAACAGCTGCTTTGTGTTTAGAATTTGGGGCTTGACTGGGTTTCAAGGCAAACCGCACCCTGAAGCAAGCCTTTCTTCTCTCTGCCAACAGGCGCCCACAAATGCCTAAATTTAGAAGCTGGCAATTGGCCTCACGTAGGATTTTTAGGGGAAACTCAGGTAATACAAACGATCTCAGATCAGAAGGGTTTAGGAACTCCTTTGTGGATGGAGTTGCCTTGGTCCCTTGGTGGGAGAGGTGCTAAGAGAGCCATTTGCTTCCATCTTTTTGTTAAAAAAAAAAAAAGCACAGAATGCAACTTCTGGTTGTTTTGGCTGTGAGGTTGGCAGGTTTTGCTTTAGGACACGCAGTGACCCAGGGCGCACCTGCCAGGGGGCATCAGCCGTGAATGTTGCCATGTAATGCCTGTTCCATGCTCAGTACTGCAGTCAGAGCGCCACTAATGTGCCATATACCATACTTGATCTGAAGGAGAGGTCGGAAAGAAAAAAAGAAAACAGAGAAAGTAGAACAGTGGAGAAAGGAAAGTAAGACACTGGGCCAAGACACTAGCCAGGAGGAGCCACTTTTAGTGATGCTGATGAGCTCTGAATCTTCCCCCTTCAGCGTCAGCATCCTCACGTGCCATGGGAGGTCTCCCTTTTTTCAGACATGCATGCAACAAGAAACCCACTACGACACCCTCCCCCCAACACTCACACACACACTTTACTTCCATGTAAAAGCCAGAGAAAATTCTGGATGTCATTGAGACGGTGGCATTTGCTAAGTGAGCTCGGGCACACATAACTTCTCCAGTCTGGGTTTCTTTTTATGTGAAGTGAGGGTAACTAGACCCTCTGGCCTGTCAGAATAAGAAAAAATAAAATAAAAAGGGAACTGAGAAACATGCATGAAGAAGCCCTTGAACAGGAAGTTCTCGGTTCTTGGGACGGATTGATGGTCAAACATTCTGCTTTAGGCTGGTTAGCTTCATCCTCACTGATAACCACAACTTGACCAGGGGGCCAAAAGCTGAATCCAGGCAGCAGAGCTAAGCCACACGGATGGTAAGTGGGGAGGGACTGGGTGATGGAGATTGATGAGAAGCAAGGGGCGAGGTAGCAAGATAACCAAGGGGCAAACTCTGGACCTCCACTTCCGGAGCGCCTCCTCCTTCCGGGTCCTGATAAGCTTCGTGACCTTAACGATGACACATTGCCTCGGTTTCCTCATCTGCAAAGTGGAAGTAATCCTAGTGGATGCATCCCTCTCAAGTGGTGTTACGGTGATTAAATGAGTTCATCTCAGTGAATCACTTAGAAGCACGCTTGTCACGGAGGGAACATTCAGTAAGTCAGCTATTATTAAGCTAAGCCTTGACACTTGGGTGGAAGATGTGGGTAGGTGGAGTAGAAAGAGGAGGGCCTCGGGCTGGTAGCAGATGGTGAGCAATAATGGGGGGGGGTAGGAGGAGCAAGACATAGGCAGGCTTTGGAGACTGGGGCTGTTCAGTTGGAGCAAGGTGTCGGCCCAAGGCATGGACAGGGAATGCAAGAGAGGAGGAAGCTGGGCTGAGACCAAACGAGCTCTCAATGCCACCCCAGAAGACTAGGCTTGCATAGAAATGATGGTTTCCATAGAACGGAATGTTGATTGCAAGCTGTCTCTGAAAGCTCTTGTATGGGGGCTTAAGGGGTGGAGGAAGGGGATGTGGAATTTGGCAGGTAGTCAGGCAAGTAGCAATGACCACAGTTTAGATGCCAACTTGAAAAGCCTCGATTGAAGATGGCAAACTGTGTCCCCACCCTGTGTTCCTGTGTCCAAGGCAGACGGCACCATTGGTCACATTGAGCTGGTCCACCTGTTGCCTTGAGCATCTCCAGGATCAGAGTGGGGTCTTAAGAGGGAACTTGCCTGCTTGAGGGCTGCATGGAGAAGGTGGGGAGGGGGCAAGGAGAAGACCCGAGGGCACGAGCACAGGAAAGCAAGAGGGGGCACACACACGCACCCAGGGGGCTCCTGGATGGAAGCTGCAGACGAGGAGGAGGCAGGAAGGACCTGGACTCCTCGGGGGTCAGGGCAGACATGTCTGGGGTGCTGGCACGCAGGGAAGAGGGTGCAGGGGAAGGTCCCGCTCTTGTTTCTGTGGGTGACTTGAGGGTATGCCGAGAGGGAGGCTGGCACGGGACGTGGGGAAGATGCCCTCGTCCATTCACGCTCGCAGATCCCTGGCTGCACTCTTGCCGGAGGCTGCGGGGCAGGGGGGGACACTGGGTTGGACGCCAGCCACAACGGAGGTGACAGCTGACACTGGCGGGCGGATGATCTTTCGAAGTGAGAGGGTGTGAGGCGAAGAATGGAGCTGAGAGGCCCCGCTTGAGCCAGCCTAGTTTAGGATCACGTAACCGAAAAAAAATGGCAGCCAAAGGGCTAGGACACTGAGGAGCGCCACCCCTGCCAAATAGGCCACGGGACCAGGCAACCGGAGAGGGAAGGGCCTCAGCCGGCCGGATGAGGCGGTCTTAGAAACAGGGACAGCAATATCTCTGGGTCTGGGGCTCCTGGCCCTAGGTGACCTGCATGTCCCGGTCTCCTCCTCCCATAGAGCCCGGAGCCCTAGGGGACAGTTAGATCTCCTCTGCCTTATAGGCACAGACCCCTGAGCAACCCCCCCTCCCCGCCAGGACCCATATCAAACGTTGCTTTTCTTATGCTCTCTCTATGCAAACTGAGTTGGCTCTTAGTTGAGTTTTTCTTGACATAATATTATGGCTTGTAGACATTGAAACATATATTAATTTTTCATTCTGTGGTTTTCTTCTCATATTTGAGATCCAAACACATTTTTTTTTCACTCTCCAGCTATTTTCACAGGCCCTTGAGAAGCATATTCCAAGGCTGAGCTCTTCGGCTGTGCTGCCAAATGTTTGAAACAACCCGTCTGGGAGGGAGACGGCACGGGGAGGGTGGAGGCAAGGGCGACGGTGTAGACGGGCTGGAGGGATGGACGGTTTGAGTGGGCTGGGGGGTGGCGTGTGTGCGAACGGTCAGTGGGAGAGATGGCGTGCATGAGGGGGGCTGGATTGTGTGAGCAGGTGGGGGGAACAGTGTGCCAACAACCAACAAGGACCCACTCTAGCCTGACTACATTGGTTTGCTCCATTTCCCCCCACTGGTGGGCTCCTCTTTGGCCCCTAGCCACACATGCTCATGAATGGTCATCAGAATGCTCTCACAGCTTTGAGCCATGGGTGGATGCCATGGGTCCCGCTCAGGTATCTGAGTAAGGGTTCCATTAGGAAGATTTTTTTTCTTTTTTCTTTGTCTTTTTTGGGTCACACCCGGCAATGCACAGGGGTTACTCCTCCTGGCTCTGCACTCAGGAATTCCTCCTGGTGATGCTTGGGGGACCATATGGGATGCTGGGAATTGAACCCTGGTTGGCTGCGTGCAAGGCAAATGTTCTACCCGCTGTGCTATCACTCCAGCCCCTCTATTTGAAAGATTTTTTGGGGGGTCACCCCTAGATGTGCTCACGGTTTGCTCCTGGCTCTTCACTCAGGATCACTCCTGGCTGGGCGTGGGAGTCACATGGGGTTCTGGGGATCAAACCCAGGTCGGCTTCATCCATGACCCCCTGGAAGCCCTAGAGCAGGGTTCTGAAAGCCCCCTTCCGTGGAAGCAGTTGACTCTTCAGTTGCTAGATTGCGGGCTGTCTTGGGGGTGCCAGAGAAGGGACAAGGGCAGCCAGGATGGCAGGGGACCCTCTAGAGCCTGGGCAGCAGCCGGTTTGGAACTGGGACCGTTTCTCAATGTTTTGACAACCTGTAGCGAGTCAGCCCTCTGGCTAGGTCCCAGCGTGTTTCCTGGGTACCCCCAGATCAGTGCCCAGACTCCTTGCTGTCTCACCTACTCCCACACCCCTACCCCCATTCTGACAGGAATACTGTTTCTGTTCAAACTTGCCAACTCTGAGCTGCTGACCCCGGGAGTAGGGCCATCAGCAACGACCCCAGGACGCTGGAGGATCTCAGGTGAAACCGTGTGTTCTAAGGATGTGTCACGCCAGCCAAAGCCCCAGGGGAAATGGGAGTCCAGCGCCCACAGCCTCATAGGATCCTCAGCAAAGTTGGGGCGCATGATCTTGCAGCCCACCCCTTCCCCACACAGGATTCTCCTGCAACCCCCTGTTTTTTTTTCACTCTGTCCATTCACAGGGCTGCCTCTGTCCCCCCTGCCCGCTCCCGCCCGCGCTGGAGCAAGCCGGCAGAGCCAAGTTGCAAAGTCTAAGTACTTTTTAAGCACTGCAATTTAGTGCAATTATTCGAAAGTAAACAATCAGCGCTGTCAATTAAACATTATTTAGCTGCATTTCTTGTGATGACTCCCGCAGTCAGCTCCAGAGAGCTCTTGCTTGCTGAGCGGGGGCCCTGGAATCAGCAGCCTGCTTTTTAAAGAGCCCTGTTCCCCGTGCCCTGCAGCCAGGCTTTCGAGGACTTGCTCTCCCTCGATCCATGGCAACATGTCAGCAGAGGCGACGGGAGTGAGCAGCCCCAGCGCGGCAGCTGTCTGGCCCCTGGCTGGGAACCTTCTTCCCTGTTCCCGCTCTCTCCTCCCTTCCACGTTCCTCACCGCATCAGGGTTGGAAGCGGCTGACAGGTGAGTGCGGAAAGGAATCCGGCTAGGATACGGCCTCCGCCTTGGGCCTTTTCATTTTGTTTTATTTTGTTCTAGGTAGAATGAGTCCCAGCGTGCGGGGCCCGCTGCCTGGCTTCCCTTGCCACGTTCACAATGTATGGCGTGGAAACATAATCCATGTGGTTCCCATTCGTTGACACTTAACTCCTCAAAATATTATTTCTAAAAGCCGTTTGATGTCCAGAGACGCCTGCCAGCCACTCATTAGAGCCATTCCGCTCCGGGAGGTGACGTTTTGGTTCCCCCTAGCAGAAAAGCCCACGTCTGCTGTCTAAAACATAGACTCGAGGGCACTTTGTGGGTCATGGGAGGGGAGGGCAGCATCTTGCCTGTGGGGCTGCTGGTGATGACCCCAGTGCCCTACTCTGCCCGAATGAGCACCTGGAACCAGCTGCATCCTGGTGTATTCATGACCCATGAAACTCTTGCCCAGCCTCTGAGGCGTCCATTGTACTCAGTTTTTGAGTCCCCATTTTTCTCGTGATCATCTCTGACCCATGGACACCGCTTCCCAAGGCAGGCTATTTTGTTGGCGAGCCACTCAATCAATAATCAATGATCATTTGCATTTGTAAAGGGTATCACAGTTCATCAAGTGATTTCACATCCATGGCCATGTCTCATCTCCTGATGATACTTCGAAAGGGGCAGCACAGTGGCCAGCCCCAACTCCTTAGCCCGGTAGGGAAACTGAGAGCCAGAAGAGCAGAACCCAGAACTGAACCCAGCTCAAGGGCTGAGCCATCTCTCCCACCCCCAACAAATCCATCTTTCTCCAACATTCACATGTGGATGTACTTCTAGTCTCTGTTATTTTCTTTTTTCTTTTCCTTCCTTCCTTCCTTCCTTCCTTCCTTCCTTCCTTCCTTCCTTCCTTCCTTCCTTCCTTCCTTCCTTCCTTCCTTCCTTCCTTCCTTCTTTCCTTTCTTTCTTTCTTTCTTTCTTTCTTTCTTTCTTTCTTTCTTTCTTTCTTTCTTTCTTTCTTTCTCTCTCTGTCTTATTTCTTTCTTTCTTTCTTTCTTTCTTTCTTCCTTCCTTTCTTCCTTCCTTCCTTCCTTTCTTTCTCTCTCTCTCTCTCTTTCTTTCTTTCTTTCTTTCTTTCTTTCTTTCTTTCTTTCTTTTCTTTCTTTCTTTCTTTCTTTCTTTCTTTCTCTCTTTCTCTCTCTGTCTTCTTTCTTTCTTTCTTTCTTTCTTTCTTTCTTTCTTTCTTTCTTTCTTTCTTTCTTTCTTTCTTTCTTTCTTTCTTTCTCTCTCTGTCTTCTTTCTTTCTCTCTCTGTCTTCTTTCTTTCTTTCTTTCTTTCTTTCTTTCTTTCTTTCTTTCTTTCTTTCTTTCTTTCTTTCTTTCTTTCTCTCTCTGTCTTCTTTCTTTCTCTCTCTGTCTTCTTTCTTTCTTTCTTTCTTTCTTTCTTTCTTTCTTTCTTGCTGTTTTATCAGTCACATTTAACAGTGCTCAGGGGTTACTCCTAACTCTGCACTCAGGAAACATTCCTGGCAGGGTTTGGGGTACAATATATGGTTCTGGGGGTTGAACCTGTGTTGGCTGCATGCCAGGCAAGTGCCCTACTTACTATACTATCGTTCCATCCCCTAGTCTCTTTTTTTTTTTCTAAAACAAGGGGGGACTATCACCACCCTCTGCCACCTCATTAAGCTTCAGCATGCTGGGGCAGCAATGCCTGGCTCAGCCCCATAAGGCAAGTACTCTTCTTTGAAAAAGGAACTCGGGGCTTCCTTTAGCCCTAGGCAGCTGGCAGCAGCAGACACTGGTCCCTAGAAGGAGCAAAGTTGCCATCATCATGTTGCTGGAAAGAGGCCTGAGCGATGGTAACACCCCTCCTCTTCCTTCTCTGTCCAGTGTGGAGTAGAGAGCAATGGAAGTGGGAATAGCCTATAGTCCCATTCGGCACATGTGAACACTGAGGCCTTTGATGTCACATTTCTGCCTCCACAGCCCCAGCACCACCCCCAAGCTCTTCTTTCTATAAAACACCACACATGAAACTTGGGGATACCTGAAGAACAGTGAGTGTCCAAGGGGCTTAGGAACCCCTGGAGATATTGCTTTAGTCTTTGCACAAACCTTTATTGAGCTCCTTCCTGGTTTGAAGATGGAGGATAGATATCGGGGATGAAAGAGAGGCCGGGACTCATACAGAGCTTCCTCTTGTGGAGGAGGCATTGGGACTGGAACAAACAAGGTCCCCGAAACATCGTCTCTGAGGCCTGAGGAACATAACACCCAGCGTGGCGGGGACCTCGGGGACAGGAGAAGGGAGATAAGAGACTTGGCTCTGCTCTACGCGGCCAGAAGGAGCTGTCGTGGCCAGTGCACTGCAGCCACAGGAGGGGGTCCTTGCCCTCCTGTGCAGTGCTCTGGGGCAATCCTAGAATTCTCTCTTGCAGGCCCAGGTCCCCTGCCTGTCTGCGTACATGTTCTGGATTCCGACGAAAGAGCAGGCATCTCGAGACCGACCCAGCGCTCACGGGTGTGAATCCTGCGTGTGATTCCTCAGTGCAACTTTTAACCTCCCAGCAGCCACCTCAGAGATGGCAAAAAGAGCCAGGGAGAGGGCTCAAAGGGCTGAGCCCAGACTTGGCATGTGGGAGCTCCCGTCTTCATCCTTGGCATGGCACGGCCCCTTGAGTGACATCAGGTGGACCTGGTATTTGAACATTGAGCCATCCTGCCTGGTACAACTGCTTTGCTCAGGAGATGCACACTCCAGTCCAAAAAAGAGCAGATAATCATTTGCAATGTACATTTTACTAACCTCTGTCTCTCCATGAGATCATAACAGCGAGATTATATTTTTATATCCATGCAAAACTTATTGCCGTATGTAGGTTCATTTCTTCTATACCGTGGTGTCTGGAACCCAATGCTTATTGTACTTGAGGCACTTAGATAACGTCTCAGTTTTTTTTTCTTTTTGGGTCACACTCAGCGATGCTCAGGGGTTGCTCCTGGCTCTGCACTCAGGAATTCCTCCTGGCGGTGCTTAGGGGACCATATGGGATGCTGGGGATTGAACCCAGGTCAGACGCGTGCAAGGAACACACCCTACCCACTGTGCGATCCCTCCGGCCCCTTAACATCTCCATTTTGATAACACTTTGAGTACTTAATGGTTGCATGTGTCCTGCGGCGAAAATATGAGTAGCTCTGCTGATGAATGATTTATAGACAATTTATATTTGAGAGTGTGTGTGTATGTGTGTGTGTGTAACTGACATCATTTGAAATTAAGATACAATATTAGGGGCCAAGGAGATAGTACAGGAGGGAAGGCACTGGGCTTGTCAACAGTCAACCCTGGTTCCATCCCTGGCACTGCAAATGATATGTGAGTACCACCAAAAGTGGTCCTTAATCACAGAGCTGGGAGTAGCCCATGACCACCACTGGGTATGATCCAAACTCATCCCCACTGCTCAAGATACAATAAAACTCACATGCCGCAGAGAAATGAAAATGGATTCCATTAATTGGAAGTTGGTATTGATTGCAAATGTCAGAAACAGTGAATGTGCAAAGACAGGTATTTAGAGTCAATGAAACACAGTATGTACAACATCAAGCTAGATTCGCTAGGTGTGTTATCTCACTGCCTTCAATGCAGAGAAGAAGGTGTTATCATTCTTATTCTACTGTACCATACCTTCTTGTATTGTGATACCGTGTGCGCATTCTGCTGTATTCCATGTGTATCTAAAGAGGAGAACAATAATACTCAGAAATCTAATTAAGTTGTCCAGTTCCTAAAGCCATTTGCTTTATTATGAAGGGGAGAAACAGTAACCGGGGACCCTGGCACTGAAAACAGAGCCTCCCCTCCTCCACCTGGCCACTAGCTAGCGAAACAGCTTTGCAATAGTCAACACAAACTGTATCCAGGCAGTAACAAATAGCGCTGACTTTCAGGCCCATAAACCCACTCTTGCTCATTTCTTTTTCTTTTCTTTTCTTTTCTTTTCTTTTCTTTTCTTTTCTTTTCTTTTCTTTTCTTTTCTTTTCTTTTCTTTTCTTTTCTTTTCTTTTCTTTTCTTTTCTTTTCTTTTCTTTTCTTTTCTTTTCTTTTCTTTCCTTTCCTTTTCTTCTTTTCTTTTCTTTTCTTTTTTCTTGCTTTTTGGGGTCACACCTGACAATGCTCAGGCGTCACTCCTGGCTCATTCGCTCAGGAATTACTCCTGGCGGTGCTCAGGGGACCATATGGGATGCTGGGAATCAAACCTGGGTCAGCCGTGTGCAAGGCAAACGCCCTCCCCGCTGTGCCATTGCTCCAGCCCCCACACTCACTTCTTACTCATGCCACACCGATCACACCTGTCCACCCTCGAATGCGCCAGGCATCGGGACAGGAAGTACATTCTCCCTGGAGCTCTGGGGGAAGAGGCGGTGGGAAACGTTCAGGGGGCACCAGCTTCACGCCCTGGGTGTCTGTCCCTCCCCTCCATTTGAAGGCCACAGCCCGTATCTGTGGCCTATCACTGACGACTTCCTGCCCTCTCAGCTGCCTCCCACTCCAGAGCCCACGTGTGGTATGTAGGAGGGGATACATGGCTCGGGGGGTGACATCATGTTTTGAAGGATCTGTGGCTCTGGTCATGGCGGGTGGGGGGGGTGGAGGCGGGCAGCTGGGGCTCTCTGGCTTTCCCAGGGCTTCCTTTTCCCTCGAATGCTGGATCAGTCCCAGCCTATCCAAAATTGATAAGACGGTGGAAAAAGTGAGATGGTGGCCAGGGGACCGGATGGGAGGCCGGGGGGGCGGGGGGAGGACAAGGGGGCGGCGGGGGATGGGGTGGGGAATGGCTGGGAATTTTCCAAGCAGCAGGGAAAAGTCTGTCTTGTATCTTACGGTGCCCCCGGTGCCTCTGGAATCAGGAACTCATGCGAGTTTTCCACCAACTGATTTTGTTGCATAGAAATTGATGAATGAGCTCAGGCATGCGAGTTGTCATGGCAAGCAGCTTCTGAGACACCGGCCACTGATCCCTGGCTCGGGGTCAGCGCCGACGGTGGGGCGGCAAGAAGCCGAGAGGGAGACCTTCATTTTTCTTCACAAACTTCATCCTCTTGGATGGGTGTTTCCTGCCTGGGCAGGGGGCCCGGGGCCCACTCTGGGACGGGAGCCTGGTCCTACTGGGTGCCCGGGCTCAGGAGAGAAGATGTGTTGTGGGGTTGTGGAGGACTCCAAACGCCTTGAAAAAAGTAAGAAAATGTTTAAAATGGAGCTTGTGGCTCACGTGAAGCACATCTCGAGGGGGCTTTAAGGGGGCCCTGAGTGAAGGGAGGGGGAGAAAAATGACCACAGGTGGCCGGCTCTCCTGTCCTCTGGCCCGCACTGGCCCCACGGGTCTCGGGGCAGAAGGCAGCCTGGGGCCCGGAAACTGCAGGCCTCCGACTCAGTCCCTGACCATGAATTGATCCCACCACGGAACCACATCCGGGCCAGGGAGGAGGTCATGGTAAGGGTGCGGGGGGCCCGGGGGTAAGGAAACGATAGTACACAGAGAAGCCAAGTCTCAGCCCCTCTGCCTCCTATCCGGAGCGCCGGCTGGTGGACAGGGGTCCGCAGGCAGACAGGAATGGTTTCTCTTCCCCCACCTCACGTGGGGACGCAGACTCTGCAGGGTCCCCTGGCTGAATCACATCTCCCCCCTCTGCTTAGCTTTGACAGCTCAGAAGTTGCGCCCTCTGTCTGCCTCCCACCTCCCAAGCAGCGCCAGCCAGCAACTAGCTCGTTGGAGCTCTGGGTCCTCATGCTGCCACTCAGGGTCCCCGAGAGGTCCTCCCGGCAGGCTGGCGGGGTGAGGGGGGGGCTCTCACTTTCCAGGGGCTTGTGACAGTGCCAGCCAATGGGGGACTGGGGAGGGGCCCATGAGATCCCAGATGGACAAGGATCACAGTGCTCCCGGCATGCAGCGAGCAGCCCACCCACAGGCTCGATAGTGATGGCGACACCCACAAAGGGGCCTTCCCCGGGTGTCCAGGGAGCACTGCAGTCATGCAGAGGAGTCAAGCTCTCCAGGCCTCTAGGGTGTGTGGGAGGGGGAGGGGGACTGGATCAGGGAGTGATGTGGTGGGGTGGGGGCAGCCCTCCCCCCTTCCCCCAAGGATTACCCTACAGTGACCTATGCATGCCTGTGCTCAGTGACCACCGACAGCTGGCCTGGGTTTTAGGAACCCAGGGAGGCGGGGGTGGTGGGTGGTTTTGTGTGTGTGTGTATGAGGGCAGGGGGCGGTTGGTTGTGTACATTCTTGAGGGGGCACCAACCCTAAACAGTCGAAGATGAACAGCTAGAAAAAGAAAAACATCATGAGTCATGTAGGCTAGGCACTTTGACAGAAGACAATCTAGAACATTCTCTTGATGGAGCTGCACTGGAACCTGAACAAAATGAGGGTGGAAATCCTGTCATGTGTAAGGAGAGGAGGGTCTGGGGCCCTGGGAGAAGCCTCAGCCGGCTCTGGGGTTGCGTGGGGGGGGAATGGAGGGGTGGATCTAATGGTCACCCCTGTAACCCTGCAGGCATGAGTGACGGGGTGCCTCAGGCAGGGCAAGTGCTATGCATCTGTATCAGAGGCTGGTGCTTCGCAGCATCCCAAATTTCCTTCTCGCTTTAGCAGAGAGGCCCAGGGTTTGGTCCTCTGAGAGCCATTCTTATTATTTGTTTTTATGTTTTTAATTTTGGGGGCCAGGGTTTGAGCCACACCCTGCAGTTCTGAGGGACTACTCCAAGTTCAGTGCTCAGGGATTCTTTCCAGAAGCTCTGGGGATTGAAAGAAAGTGGGTTGCATGCAAGGTAAGCGCCTTACTCCCTGTACTATCTCTCTGGACACTCCTCTGGCTTTAAAATCACAAATGCTCTCCCGTCTCCTTTAGATTCTGGGCATTAGACACTGCACATTAGATTTGGGGGCCTTAGAGACTGGACATGCCTCGTGGGACTGTTTTACCCAAATGGAAAACCTTTCCCTTAGGTGAAACAGTCAAAAAGGCCCACCAAGACCTAACCTCTGGTGGGTGGGTCGGGTGGGCCGACCGTACCTCCCCAAATCTCATGCCTTGTGTCTGTGAGGTGAGATCACTCAGAGTCTGTGTTCAGGCCACTCCCATGCCCCAGGCCTCTTCCAAGGCCCCAACCCAGGCAAAGTGGATCTTTGTCGTTTGCTTTGGAGGGACCCTGGGTAAATCCCAGGAAATCCGGGTAGGATGTCACTGTGCACTGGTTTCTCCACATCTGTCCTGATTGAAGACCATTGCCCTACGGTCTAAGATCCAGAGCGATCGTTACTGAAGCTTAACTTGCCCTGCTCTGTTAAGGCAACATTCACTTCCAGAACTGGACACCTTCGGCCCCTGGTGACTCACCCTGCCTTTCTCTGTGTGGGCTCAGCCCCTCTTGCTCTCAGATTCTCTCCCTGTCCCTGTCCCTTACATCTGCTTAGTGCTGCTTTTCTCAGCCAACATCCTCACCCTCTTTTTTTTTAAAATTTTTTAAATTTTATTGAATCACCATGAGATAGTTACGAGCTTTCATGTTTGGGTTACAATCTCACAATGATCGAACACCCATCCCTCCACCAGTGCACATTCCCCACCACCAATATCCCCAGTATACTCCCCCTTTCCCACCCTCTCCCTGTCTCTGTGGCAGACAATATTCCCCATACTCTCTCTCTCCTTTTGGGAATTATGGTTTGCAGCACAGACACTGAGAGGTCATCATGTTTGGTCCATTGTCTACTTTCGGCATGCATCTCCCATCCCAACTGATTCCTCCAGCCATCATTTTCTTAGTGATTCCTTCTCTATTCCTTCTGCCTTCTCCCCTCCGCTGATGTCTTCCAGCTATGGGGCAAGCCTCCTGGCCCTTGTATCTACCGTCCTTGGGCATCCTCACCCTCTTACCCCATTTTCTACTCCTTTCTTAGACCAGAGCTTTTCACCCTCCAGAAATTCCCCAAGTCCACCCAAGGACACCCCGCTGCCTGCTCCTGTCTCAGCGCCATGTGTCAGATCTGCTCTCTGTCTGACTGGACCAGGATTTCCAACGCAAACCAACCTTCCCAGGGAGGGCTCATGCAGACCGCTGCTTCCTGAGTGTCAGAGCTCGGCTCCTCACCAGAAATTAGACATTGAAGGAAGTGAACGGGAAGGTTAAGATCAGACATTAATGGGTCGGAGGGGAGTCGGAACTTGTGGGAGTTCTGACAATGGGGGCCATCAGGCTCTAGGAGGGCCATAGGATAGTTGTGCTCTAGAAAGTCTTCCCGGCCCATCCTGGCTGTGCTGGACTACTCATTGCACAGTGCTCAGAGGATAAGGATTCCAGGGATTTGATCCTGGCCTCCCGCTGCATGTCTCCAACTCTTTGAGCTGTCTCACTGACCCCAGACCTTCGTTCTCCTGAGACACCAATTGCCGTGTCCCTAGAAGGACCGTGTGCTCTTCTCTCCCAGGGCTTCTCCAGGAGTCTCCCCACGCTGATTTTCAGAGAAACCCTCAGCAAGGGCAGCAAGTCACAAATCCTCCATCAGGGCCCCAGAGTTTTCAGTCAGGGAGAGGGGTCCCTCCCCAGCAGCCAGCAGCTGGGGGTTGCGGGGGGGTGGGAATTCTTCCAGGAAAGGCCAAAGGGGCCAGAGTGATAGTACAGTGCAGAGGGTCCTTGCCTTGCATGTGGCCAACTCTGATTCGATCCCTGGCATCCCATATGGTCCCCTGAGCATCACCAGGAGTGATCTCTGAGTGTGGGACCAGGAGTAACTGCTGAGCAGGTGTGCCCTCCCCCAAAAGAAAAAGGCGGTGGGGGGGCGGGCTGGCTCTGACAGGTCTGAACTGAACCTCTGCAGTGCCCAGGAAAGGCCAAAGGGCTCCCCGGGACTAAGTTTCTCCTCCTAAGAGCCCTTTCTGAGAGCAGCCCCCATCAGATCTCCCGCGTGGGCTTCACCCCATCCCTCCCCACGCCCCAGACCTGCTTCCACAGCTCTCCCCAAAATCTCCCCCCCACAGAGGTGCCTGTCCTCGAGTCCTTCATGTCCACAGCCAGGGCTGTTGTTGGGCGCCGGGGGGAGGGAAAGATCACGGCGGGATTTATTCCCAGCGAGAGGATCGATCTGTGAGGGCAA
Organism: Sorex araneus; assembly: GCF_027595985.1. Taxonomy (NCBI): domain Eukaryota; kingdom Metazoa; phylum Chordata; class Mammalia; order Eulipotyphla; family Soricidae; genus Sorex; species Sorex araneus. The sequence continues at coordinate 29,029,887 of NC_073309.1, read as the reverse complement.
TGGTTGCTAAGTACGATAGGAAGATGTAAGCGCACCCTAGTCGGTGTCATAAATTACCCGGGCATTGCACGCGAGCCCGCTACACGTGTTGGGACGCATGAACACGCCAACTCCCGGCACACAGGGGAGACAGCCGGCGGCGGCCGCAGCCTCCCTCCTCCAGACAAAGGCTTTTCAGTCTGATTTTCTCCGCCCGGAGGTCCCTGGGCACTTGTACCATCAGTAACACTTCACGGAGCCTTCAGTCCTAACAAATAATTAGCTAAAATTGAACCAGGGATTTCTTACATGCATGTCATAGGTCTGATATGAATAATGAGGCAGAAGGTTAACGGTGGGTCAGAGACAGTTCCCCATCTTCCAGCTTATTTATTCAGCGAAATGAGAAATTGATCACATTATTGCGTATAGGGGGAGCCTGATTCATCGCAATCAGCTCGGAATTGGCAGTTTTGACTGTAGGCAATTTGGGGACATTACTTATGCCTGAACAGGCCAGGAAGGTCATTTATAGCTTGTTAACACCTTTCCGACCTCCTCCAAAGCCAGATCGCACCCCCCAACCTGCTTTATTCTGCACCCAGCCAAAGGGGGGAAAAATCAGAGGTAAGAATGATTCTTCTCAGAAAATGAAGAGCCCTAGAGGAGATGCTCCCGAGAGACTTCGTGTGTGTGAGTGTGTGTGAGTGTGTGTGTGTGTGTGTGTGTGTGTGTGCTTGCATGCGCACATGTGTGGGTGCATGATTTGGCCCTCATCCTCCATCTGCCCTCAATTCCTCCTTGATTCTTGTGCCATTGGGTCCTAGACCCCCTCCACTGGCGCTGGTTGCTCCTGTGAGATCTATTGGACCAGGCAGTGCAGTTGTGGGGATAAAGGGGTTCTGGGACCAGGGCTGCAAGTGCCTCTATTAGGGAGGGCTGTGGATCTTGCTTCAAGCTCCAAGGGTCATTCCCAGAATCCAGCGCAGTGGCTGAGGGACTCCGTGCCTGCGGGTCCCATCACCTCCCAACTGTGGGCAGGCCTTGTGCTGACAGAGCAGTGTGGGGTGCTCTGCCCCCGCCCGGCTGAGGGAGCCAGACAGTGGCCCATCACACAGCATGGGAATCCATCGCAGGCCTCAGTTTTCTCACCTGCAAAGTGGGTGCACTTTGTGGGACCGACACACTCAACACTGAGTTGTGGTGCTGGGTACGTTCTAGATATTCCCTAAATAAGCTATCATCATTGCCACCACCATCATCAGGATGGCTGCAAGACATCTTTGCCTGCTTTTGCAGAACCTCCTCTTTGCCCCGTGCCCCTGAGAGGAGCAGGGGGAGATTCGGTTTCTCTGTCTTTCTGTTGCTCCGGCTGCCTGTGCTCAGCTGGGCAGTTCTTCTGTTGGTCTCACTTGGGTCCCTCATGCAATTGGCGCCAGATGGTGCCTGCCTGCCATCAGAGGCTCTTGGCAGTCTCTGCAGAATCCCTCCCCTGTCCCCGTGCCACCCCTCCCCCCCACGCATGCAAGTGGCAGAGGCTCCTGGTCCTGAGAGCAGCCCAGAGACCAGCCTCACTCCCAGCAGTCCTGGCCGGCTGGGAACTGCCGCCTCTGCTCTGGCTGCCGGAGTAGACGGGGATGGTGGCATGGCGTGGGCCTGCCCTCCGTGCCATCTCAGCCCAGCGGCCAGCCTGGCGCACACGCCCACAGCAGATGCGGGCGGGTCTGCGTTTCCATTTCAGAACCTTTGTGCTCAGCGCGTGTGTGTTTATGTGTCAGGTCTCACTTGGAGCCTTCTTGCTGGGCTGGCCCTCCTGGGGGCCCCGAGTCTCTCTCTCTCCCTCTGAGTGATTCCAAAGAATCACTCTTCTTTGCCAAATTCCAGTCGTCCTGAAGCCAGACCCAGCTCTGCCGTCAGGAACAGACTCAGCCCCACAAGTATAAGCTCAGACCGGCCGCTGACACAGAGGTGCGGGGAGTGGGTGGAGGGAAGGGCGGGGCCGAGGCTGTTGGTGGTCTTTGCGCCCCCACCCCATCTTTCACTCTCACAAACACATATGCACATGTGCACTCATCCTCCCACCTTCTCTCTCCCTCCCCCCACACACTTTTTTGTCCTTAGAATAAACAAAACCCTTTCATTCTGGGGCCTGGGAGATTCCATAATGAGCTGAGCCTCTTAACAGTCTATTTTAATAAAACTCAGCTCCCTGGCTGTATGGAGACCATAAAACATGCAGGTTCCAGCAATAATATGTTTAGTAACCCTGCTTGATAAAGTGGAAATGTTTGCATGTTTCAAATTATGAGCAATTTAAAGTAGGAAGCTAGCAAGTCAGTTCTTGGGTTATGAAGCTTGACATTGTTAAGCCTTAAGAGAACACATACTTCAAAGTCTCCTGGTCTGAAATATGTCTTGTGCGGTGCTCAGCGCAAACCAGCTGGATCAGCCTCAGCCGCTGTGAAGCCGCAGCGTGATCTGGCAGAGACTGAGACTGTCAATCCACTCACTCACACACACACACACACACACACACACACACACACACACACACACATGCACTCGCGAGTGGGTGCATACACACTCATTCTCATGCAAGTGCACACATATACACACACTCACATATGCACACATGCATGCGTACACGCATGCTCACGAGCACACACACATGTGCGTGTATACACACATGCAAGTCCACACATACACACTCATGTGCATGCATACATACACATACATATGAACATATGCACTCGCTCGTGCACATACATGCACACACTCATGAGCACATGCATGCACACGCACACACACACACACACACACACACACACACACACACACCGACTTTTTATTCAGGAAGCCGAGTCCCAGAGGAAGGCTCTGCCTGCCGAAACACCCCAGTCCCTCTCCCCGACAGGGACACTCTGGGGGTGGCCCTGAGCTGATTTGGGCAGCAGTGATTCAGCACCTCTAAAGCAACCCCTCTCCAAACAACGAGGCAATCCCAGGAGATCTGAGCATCTGCCAGCAGCTGAATCCTATCAGTGGTTTTGAACCAGTTTTATCAGGATCCCTACGCTTTGGGGATTTTATTAGACTTTGCGCAATATTTCATCTCACCAAGGGGTTTCTGCAAAGCCCCGGCCACCTGGCCTTCTCTGCCCCTCCACTTGCCCATCTTGTGTCCACTGCAGGGGCTTCATTCACACTCCCACTCTCTGCTGGGAAGGGTCTCTCCCATTTGATTATAGGGGGCTTCCCACTGGGGTTGGCAGGGTTTTTCCCAGTGATCCTCACCCGAAGGGCCAGGCCAGACTGGTCAACACTCCATCAGGGGCCCTCTGGTGCCAACGATCCAAGTTCAAACCTCAGACACCAAGGTGTGCCCAACTCCTACGAGTCATCTCTCCAGCCCTCTCCACCCAGATTTTCTTTTTCTGGTTTTCTGTTTCTGTGTGTATCGTGGGGGGCCGGGGGTACATCTGGCAGTGCTCAGGGCTTACTCTTGTTTCTGTGCTCATGGATTACTTCCAGCAGGACTTGGAGGACCATATGTGGTGCTGGGGATCAACCTTGTCTATGTCCAAGATGAGCACCTACTCACTGTCCTGTCAATCTGGCCCCATCTTCTCCCTTTTTGGTCTTCTGGCTTGTGCCTACTTGTTCTTTAGTTTTAGTTTAGGTGTTATCCTCTTAAAGGTATTTTTTCATCATCCCACATCTCCCTCTTTGTTCTTTTAAGCTTCCTGGGTTACCTCTAGACTCTTAGCACATCTTCTAAGGAGTTGTTCCCTTACGTGCTTATTTGTTTGCTGTCTATATCCCTAGCATCGTGTCATCTCAACAAAGGCAAGCCCCTTGTCTTCCTCATCCTCCAGTAGGTGGAATACAGGAAGTGCTCTAAAGGGTAGATGCATGGTTACTTGGATGGAGGGATGCATGAATGGAGGCATGCAAGATTGAATGGTTGGATGTGCAGACGGGCGGGTGACTGTGCAGGTGCATGGATGAAAGTATGGATGACTGGACAGATGATTAGATGAATGGATAGAAAATGAATTTATGGATAGATGAGTGCCTGGCTCTCTGGATGGATGCAAGTGTTCCACCATGAGTCCTCAGACTTTTAGACTGTGGTTTAGAGTTTTTAGAGAATAAGACAATAGGGTAAGCGTTTTCCATAAGACAATGGAAAGGCTCCATTGGTGGCTCCCGAAAGACCAGGAAAGCACAAACCAGTGCTTCTTCTGAGGAAGAGGAATTGCCAAAGTGAAAACGATTCCACTTGCCCCTTCAGCATTGCACCCACATCTACAGCTTCTTTTACCGAGGCTCAAGATGGGAGATACGATTTCTATACCTTAAAAAACAATCCCATAATTGCACCCACCCTGGCTCCCCCCATTCCCAAGCAGGGCCCCCCCATTCCAGAGGAACAAAGACTTGTCTGTTCTTGGCTAGACAGCCGAGCCAGGCCCAGCCACCGTGCGGTATGTGACCCTGACCGGCTGGCAGAATTCTTCAGCTGATAAGAGTGCTCTGTCTCTCGTGGGGAAGGGGTGTGCAAATTGGAGTGAGGAGACCTCCCTGTCATTCAGTCTGTCCTGGTCCCTACAGGGAAGGCTCCCCCCATCTTCCACAGCATCTCCTCTTACCCTCATCAAACCTATGGTACATTCCAGGCAACCTGCGGTACCTACACTGTCCCTCCTTCCCTGGGTATCATTTGACAGCTTGATCTGCCAGCTAGAACTAAAGATGCTTCCCTCCAAGGTCTCGGGCAGGGAGAGACAGACTGGGTAGCATCTAGGAAGTCCTGGGTAGAATGGAATTATGAACATGCACTCTCTGACTCCCACAGCCCAGCCCAGCTACCCCAGCTTTCAATAAACAGATTTGCCAAATCCCTTACACACCTGTTATCCCCTGAGTTACATAGGCCACTGGAGACAGCACAGATGATGTGTTGTTCACTTCAGGATCCTCAGACACAAAAGCAGACCAAGAGTCTGTCTCTTGGAGTTAGGCATTAGGGCAGCCCGGGGGGGGGGGGGGTACAGACCCTACTGCAGAGAACAGTTTCAGAGACTGGGATGCTGAGGGGCTGAAACATGGTACCTGGACATAATTCTATCATGAAAACTTAGGACAGCCATGCGTCAGGCTGTGCATTTGGGAGGAAATCAGCATCAGAATATTTCTACTGTCCGCTCAACGTCAAAGTGTGGTCATCACGTTGAAGCCAACAAAGAAAATGCTACCGGGCAATTAGTCAGATCGAGTCAGCAGGACTGATGTGTAATTTACCATGTGAGCAATCTCACCTTTGTTTGCTTGTGACCAATGTGCATGTGAGACCTATGCCTGGGAATTTGGGGGAAGATGTTATGTTTCACTCCCCCTGGTCCCGAAGGGGAGAGATCGAATGCTTCTCTGCTGTGGGGTCTCAGAAGCAAGGGGTGCAGGAAACTCAGTCTGTCCTGTGTAGAGAAGAGGCAAGAGGTCGTGCTCTGAGCTGGGGAGAGAGGACCCCTGGCTTTGTAGAGGGAGGAGGGAGAAGCGAGCTGGAAAAGGTTTGCCTGGAGCCCTGTCCTCCAGAAGGACACGGCCTGGACTGCCCGGAGGGTGGGGCAATCCCACTGAGCCTGGCACTGTTTCTTAGCCAGAAATTTTTCTTCTCCACTGCTCCAGATTTTCAGGCCAGTCCCAGGGGGACACTGCACACAACCCAGACCCCTCAGCTGAGAGCTTGCCATCATCTGGGTGGGCAGTTTCACTGATGGGGTGTCGGGCCCAAGAGGCCTCTGAAAAGATATCAAGGAGGAAGCATCACTAGACTCACTTCTCTTCCTCTTGTTCCTCTTCAGGGAACCTGTCCGTACCAGCGCACATGTGATTTCTTTGGAAGAACAATTTCCAGGTGCGCCCAGAGATGTGCCTGCTCGACAGGCAGCTCTCCCGTTCCCAGGCTGACTTCCTGGGCCAGGCAAGGAAGGATGAGGTGCCGGGCTGGGAATGAAGCCTGGGTCGGGGTTAAAGTCTTTCCCAGAGCTGCGAGGACAGCTGCCGGCCCGGAGTGCCAGTGTGTGTGTGTGGGGGGGGGGGGGGGGGGACCCGGGCTCTCTGTTCCCTGAAGTTACTTCTTTCTCCCTGCCTACCAGCCTGCCCTCTGGCCAAGCCTTCCATTCTCCATTGCACAGCGGACAGTGGAGCATCTGAGAGCAGGCCTGCCAGTTCACAGGCAGGAATCATCTTGTTTGTGGGCAGCCACAGGATGCCAGACAGCATGGGAGGCTGTGAGGGTGCCTCAGACACCAAGACACATACTCGACTCTCCACAAAAATATCTGATGAGGACGAGTCCTGGGTGAGTGAGAACTGTGGGGAGGACACACAGCAACGGGTGGGGAGGGAAAGGGGCTTTGAAGCACAAGGGGGCTGGTAAAGCAGGTCTAAAGGAAGCAGAATTCCTGAAGGAGGAAGGTGTCTCCGGGATGGATGGATGGATGGATGGATGGATGGATGGATGGATGGATGGATGGATGGATGGATGAAGGTACCAAGGGTGGGGATCTTTTATGGGGAGACCTACAAAGGCAGAGGTGAGAGCTTGGCTTCACTTTGGAGTGAGCATGTGCGGTCAGAGGCAGGCAATCCCGTGCTCCTGGCTCCCCTAATCCATCTGCGTGTGTCAGCTCCCACTGTGAGCAGAGGCTTGGGGAGCCATACAGACAGAATAATGGGATGTCTCCCCAGGGGAGCAAGTCGCTGGCTGCACCTTGGCGGATCTCTAGGAGCTGAGGGCGTCTTTCCAAAGAACTCAATTCTAGTTGTTTCTTTGTCTTTGTCTTTTTTGTTTGTTTGTTTGGTATTTTGGTTTAGTTTTGTTTATGGGCCACTCCCAGCAGTGCTCAGGGTTTACTCCTGGCTCTGTACTCTGGGTCCACCATATGGGGATCAAACCCAGGTTGGCATGTGCAAGACAAACACCTCCCATGCTGTGCTACCACTCTGGCCCCGAGTTGGTGGATTTAATTGCTCATGCATTCGTTGTCATGTCTCCCATGAAAAGGCTGTCTAGGTCCTCTCCCCAGGACTCTGGATTTGACCAGGGGATATGAGACAAGGTCTTGCTGGGTCTTTCAAGTGCAGCCACTGAGGACCATCACAGTTCCTCTCCCTGGGAGCCAGGCCACTGCAATAAGAGACACTCACACCCCCAAGGTAGAGGGACCACAATATGAACCTAGGCACTCAGGACACAAAGTCTCCCAGCTCACAGCCAGCACCCACTGGTCCCCATGGCAGACGGCCTCCTGAATGGTTCCAGAAGAATGAGGGCCCCAGGTTCTATGGCCAATGCCTAGAATGGGAGAACTGCTCGGCCCGACCAGCCTGCAGAATGTTGAGTGATGGGAAAGTGATGGTCACTCTGAGGCACAAGGTTGGAGTGTCAGTCAGTTCGCTGAGGAAACTGCATGATTGGGGTGGAAGCACCTCCTTTCCCCCGTGCTTCTCCAACTGCACTTGCAGTTCAAAGTTCCCTTTGCCCTGGTTGTGCCTTCAGCTCACCCAGAGGCCTCCATGGGCAGTGCTGCTCAGAGCTCTGTAGAGGCTGCAAAAGACAGGCCAAGACCTTCAGCCGGGTGACTCTCCCTGGGAAGAGACAAAAATGCACCAGGCCGACTTGTTTGAGTCAGAAATGTAGGTGTGGACATGCATCCCTCTGTGTGTCCCCATCAGAAAAGAGCCACCAAGGGTCTGCTCCATGCCCCAAATGTGCTAAGCACTAGTCTCAGAATTTTGCATGAATTGACCCAATGGAGTCCTGGAAAAATATTATTTTCCTTCCCACATCACGGTGAGGACATTGAGGCATAAAGGCAAGTCACTTTGACTAAGTCACAACACCCTAAGATTTGCCTCCCACCTGGGTAACCCCAGAGCCTGCATTCCCCGCTGATCCTAAGGCAGCAGCCCCCAGCCTGCAATCAGCAAGCTGCAAATTCTTTACTGTGGAACCACAGTCAGTGTCTTTGCTTCTTTGATTTTTTTTTCTCTATAATGTAGGGTCATATTTACTTACCCAGAGCTGCAAGCAACAACAGACATCCCCTCACAGGTAACATTAACATAGTTCAATAAATACGGTGTCCTTTTCCTTCTGTCCAATTAGAGGGAGGGGAACAAATATAAATATCACATAGAATTTGTGAACTTAGAGTGAGGAAGTCATGTCAGTAGCTGGCTCAAATTGAACACGGTGTATTATAGGCAGTGACCCCTACTGGAGACATTTGGCAGTGCAACCGGGCTCTATAGCACTGTACCACTGGCATCCTATTGTTCATATATTTGCTTGAGCGGGCACCAGTAACGTCTCCATCGTGAGGCTTGTTGTTACTGGGTTTTTTTTTTTTTTTTTTGCTTTTTGGGTCACACCCGGCGATGCACAGGGGTTACTCCTGGCTCTGCAATCAGGAATCACCCCTGGTGGTGCTCAGGGGACCATATGGGATGCTAGGAATTGAACCCAGGTCTGCCGCATGCAAGGCAAACGCCTTACCAGCTGTGCTATTGCTCCAGCCCCTGTTACTGTTTTTGGCATATCAAATACGCCCAAGGGTAGCTTGCCAGGCTCTGCCGTGCAGGAAGGACACTCTTGGTAGCTTGACGGGCTCTCCAAGAGGGATGGAGGAATTGAACTTGGGTCAGCCACATGCCAGGCAAACACCCTACCCGATGGGCTCTCGCTCCAGTCCCTATAACTGCTGTAAATCTGAAATTCTAGGACATTGCTTGGCGAACGTTTTCCGTATAGAGTCAAATTGCAAATAGTTCAGGCTGTGCAGACCATGTAGTCTGTCACAACTGATCAACTCTTCCATTATTGTTATGGATGCAGTCAAAGATGTTATGTGCATGGAGCATCACGGATGTTTCTGTAAAACTTGGTTTTCAAAAATAAGAAGTAGATCAGATATAATCTACAGATTGCAATTTGCTGACCCAAAACTATGATAGGAATACAAAAGTTCTTCTGGCAAAATCTTTTCCAAGCGTAGCAGATCCTGTATGTTAACAAATTGCATAGAGGGGGCCTTTAAGGCGGAGGCGAGTGCTTTCATAAGTAAAAGTATTCTGCCAAAGTATTCTATGACTCTTGGTGTCCAACCTGCCATAAATATGGCTCTATACTTAGCTTTCAATTCTGATATTGGAAATTTTAACATCACTTGTGGGAATACAATAATTTATTCAGACACACACACACACTCAAAATTACTGATGAATTTTGTGACATGTGTCTAATCTACAAATTGATGATCCTGAATCTCTATAGAAATAAAACCTTAGAACAATAATCCTTGGGAATACAGTGGAGGGTTTTTAAAATTTTTTATCTTGTATTTTGTTTTGTACTGGGGCGATAGCACAGTGGATAGGGCATTTACTTTGCATGTGGCCGACCTGGGTTCGATTCCTCGGTCCCTCTTGGAAAGCCTGGCAAGCTACCAAGAGTATCCCGCCCACACAGCAGAGCCTGGCAAGCTACCCATGGTGTATTTGACATGCTAAAAACAGTAACAACAAGTCTCGTGACAGAGATATTACTAGTGCCATTCAAGCAAATCAATGAGCAACTGGACGACCGTGCTACAGTGTTACGGTATTTTGTTTTAGAGCTACACCCACTGATGCTCACACTGATGCTCCGGGATTATTCCTAGCTCTACACTCAGGGATGACTCCTGGTGGTGCTCAGGGGACCATATAGGATGCTGGAGATTGAACCCAGGTTGGCCACATGCAACGCAAACACATTACCCACTGTAATATTTCTGTGTTCTCTACAGTGGAGTTAAAAGCATACCCTGGTAAAATACTTTTGAGGAATTCTACATATTCTATTTTTTCCCCTCCTGGGAAATCCAATGATCTGAACATCTTAAAAGGCTAAATGTCCTCTAGAAACAAAACCTGTTAATCATCTGGAATGACTCTCAGTTTTACAAACTCACTTGACCACAAAAACACGCCAGCTCATGGGTTACAAACCTCTGGAGCCAGCGATGTGAGAAGGAGGACGCCTCTCTCGTGGGGCTGGTGTGGCAGGCATGCGATGAGGTCTGCGGCATGCTCAGCCCCAGAGCTGCATGCTGGCTCAGTTCCAGAAGGCAGAACCTAGAAATGGATGACTAAGTTTGTTTGTCACTTTCACTGGAAAGGGAGTGAGTGACAGTCCGTCTCTGGGGGGTGCAACAAATACCACTGTATCTTTTGGAGACATTGGTAGAGTTGGTAGTTTGAGGTCTCTACCCTTTCTGTCTGGAGCAATAGCACAGCGGGTAGGGCATTTGCCTTGCACGAGGCCGACCCGGGTTCGATTCCTCCGTCCCTCTCAGAGAGCCCAGCAAGCTACCGAGAGTATTCCGCCTGCATGGCAGAGCCTGACAAGCTACCCGTGGTGTACTCGATATGCCCAAAACAGTAACAAGTCTCACAATGGAGACATTCCTGGTGCCCGCTTGAGCAAATTGATGAACAACGGGACGCAACAGTGCTACCCTTTCTGTCCCTGCTGTCTTACTTGATTCAAATTCTCAAAAGCACAGACTTTTGGGCACAGCCAGTGTGAAAGCGAAAGGTTCTCGGTGATCATTTCCTTTGGTGACAGCCAGGGACCTAGGGGAGTTCTTGTCCCAGTGTGGGCAGGGGGTGATCTATCCCACCCCAGACACTGGCTGAGAGCAGTCAGTCTGAGAGGGGGGGCATGTGGACGCTGGTGGTCTCACTCCCCTCTGCAGCAGGACCCCCTCCCACAAAGGCCAGAGTCCTCCCCCCTGCCCCCCCCCCCACCTCCCTGATATTGACACACGCCTTTAAGCCCTGGGATACTTCAAAGAAAGAAGATTAGGAGCAAGTCTCAGAACCCATTCCCCGGAGAGAACCGTTTGTCCAAAAGTTGATATTATTGATGCTGGAGGGGGAGGCTGAAAGGAGCGTGTGATTTATTTAATAAAAGTCGGCCTGTGTTTGCTGGGGCTCCCGAGTTCTCCTGCTTCCTTGCACGCATTCTCAGGGGCTGGGGGAGTCTCCCATGATCAACACAAATGTTTGATCAGCTATGCGTCTTCTCCAGGGCAGCTCAGATGATCCGAGAGGCCTCGGCATTCTGGCCGTCTCCAGAGTTTTTCTTCTTAAATTCTTTGTTTCCTTCAGAATTCATTATAAACGACATAATTACATCTCTTTTTCTTCTCTGATTGAGCACATTTCTTACAAATGGTGATTTACCACTTGGGCGCGGGAGGGGGGCTGAGCGAATGCCATGTGCACGCAGTCTGGGCACCCCCCTGCCCTCCCCCTCCCCCATGCCGCCCCTCCTCCAGCTCCAGCACTTCACATGCCTATTCCACTGCAGCCAGGGCCTCGGGGGACTCTCTCGGCTACCCGCAAATCCTTAAGGAAGGACAGCGTGTCTGGGTCAGTCCAAAGTTGCATTTTGGAGAACAATGAGACCCTTGCAGTGAATTGGGGGGGGGGGGCGATACCATGAAACATGAATGGGGTATATTAGTCCCAAGCCTGAAGCTTCTTCTATGTTTGCTAGAATTCTCTGCCTAGAAACCAGTATTTGATCTGATCTTTGCCTCCCCGCCACCGTGAAAATAAAGAGGACAAGATAGAATTGCAAATTATTCACTGTGACAGGAAGACTTTGACATCTGAGACTTTTAAAAGAATTTACTTTCTCATCCATTCTGATCATATTTACTATGTCCTTTCCTTGTGCTGGGTATTATTCTGGGTGGGTAATAACGGTCCAGGACTGGAGCGATAGCACAGCGGGTAGGGCGTTTGCCTTGCATGCTGTCGACCCGAGTTCGATTCCTCTGCCCCTCTCAGAGAGCCCAGCAAGCAACCAAGAGTATCTCGCCCCCATGGCAGAACCTGGCAAGTTACCCATGGCATATTAGTTATGCCAAAAACAGTAACAAGTCTCATGATAGAGACGTTACTGGTGCCCGCTCGAGCAAATTGATGAGCAACGGGATGACCGTGACCATGCCCGTGACCGGGTAATAACGGTGGTGAAGGCTGGAGAGATAGAACAGCGCCTAGCCTACCTAGGTCTACCACCAGTAGCACCCTGAGCACTACCAGGAGTGATCCCTGAACACAGAGCTAGGCCCTGAGCATAGCCAAATGTTGGACCCCCAAACAGGAGTGATATTAATAATCAGAATGGTGAACAGTAACAGCTGACATTGGTTGCGCATACGGTAACCAGTGTCTCACCGAGTCTCATCCGATACAAACTGGTCCCGTGTACTTATTTCTGTCTCACAGGGGAGGACACGGGGGCTGAGCAAAGCTAAGTCATGGCTCCAAGTCATCCAAATGAATGAGCAGCAGAACTTGGAATTCCAGCCGAGTGTTCTGAGACAAAACCCCAGGTTTGGCGAAATCACTCCCTTCCCACTCCAGGCAAGCCGTGTCTGGGTCCCTGCAGGAAGAGCCCTTTGAGATGAAGACGGTGGTTGGCCGGGTGATTCTGCACAGTAGCGTGTCTGAGAACACACAGCAGTGGGGTGAGAGGTGGTGAGAGGAGGCGCAGGAGGACTCGCCTTCCCCCACCAGTGCCTGGGACGGGGCTGTGACTTCTCCCGGCAGGAGCAGGAGCAGAAAACGGGGGTTGGTCCTTTCTGTGGGGATGCTGTGTGTGCCCTCACCCTGTCTGCCAGCCTGTGTTCCAGGCTGCGTTCTTTCTCTGTGTGCCAACAGTGGACATCCCAGGCAAATGGAACCAGCCAGTTAGAAACAATTTTAGCAAGGGAAGGCATCTGTGAATTCATATGTGGAAGTCCTTCCCTCGTGCACTATTTTGCAATGGGACTTTAGGGTGCAATTAGATTTCCAGATCATAATCGTGGGGGCCCATATTGAGATTAGTGACCTTGTAAGCAGAGATACCAGAGTCTCTCTCTCTCTTTCTCTCTCTCTCTGCATATATGTGCGTGTGATAGGAAGACACAGGTGGCCTCTACTCTATAAAAGTCAAGTGTTCCTATAAACTTTTCTCAATTTGTGACAGTGCGAAGCAGACAAGCCATAACATTAACTCATATAGAAAATTTTGAAACATTTCCACATCGAAATCATTAACCTACCATCATACCAAATGCTACATAAAACCTAAAACACTGCTAACATCCCATACAAGCCGGCATGCTCTGACAGACACACGGCCCATCTCAAGTTCTGGGGAAGGAGCTGAACTGTGTCCCCGTTTCTGCTCAGTGCACCTGCTGCCTGGAACTGCTGTTGCAAAACAGCCACTAAACAATGTTCTCTCGACACTTCTTTTTTTGCCACAAGAGCGAAAAAAAAAATGCTTTTCAGATTTTGCTGGGATAGTAAAAACATGCCGCCATGTATGTCTTTCGTAGGAGTCAAGGGGTAGGATGCTAACTCTCGGAGGTCAGGGATAGTGGCTCTGCGAGAAGGTGGGAAACTGAGAGAGGCCAGTCCTGGATCTCAGACTCCTGTGCTCCCAGAGCCAGGAAGAATAGACTCCTGCTAGCTAAGCCATGGGGTCTGAGACGGAAGCCACAGCGTTAATGTATGCAATATACTAAAAATTTTCACCAGAAACACGACTCAAAAGAGTTGAATAGGGAAGGTCCCCACTTTGACAATGGCCAAAACCCATGAAAGAGAGAGGGTAGTCAGTTGCTTAGAGACATGTGGGGAGAGAGAGAGAGAGAGATGGTGCCTGCATCCCTACTTGAGTCAAATTGATAATACGAAACACATCTCCATTAGGGTCTTCTTTCATTGAAACGATGCTTCCTTTCATCCCTGCCAGGAAGAAGAAAAGTCATGTTTCCAGCCTGGGCTGCTGTTTCATCTGTTCGACCTGCTTGTGAGCTAAGCCAAGTTTCATTAAAAATTATTGGTCTCATAACTTTTTGGGTTTTTTTCCTTTAAAGAGCCCCATATGGAACTAATATCGTGATTGGATCATAGCTACATAATGCCATCGGGCACTAGGATACACGTTCTGCTTCGTGAGAGAGTTCTAGCATGGATCCGAGTTTGTTTGTTTGTTTGTTTGTATGTTTGCTTTTTCTTTCTAGTACTCAGTGAATATCTCCGCAAAGGATTCAGACTTAGAAAGTGAGGTTAAAGAAATGAAGACACAAGTCTGGTCAACACACACAGAAAGCTTTCTTCTCTTTGCTGGGCCTTGAAGAATTCCACACTGGGATGCCAAGAGAACTTGTACCATTCATCTTTGGGCCCTGGACCGCTCTTGCCTGATTAAGAAATTCTATGGGAGAACCAGAGCACTTGCAAAAGTATAAAACACCATCAGGGCCTTTGTACAAGTATTTAACAATCCCAACCTTATGATAGGTTATATTTCATTGACTTGGAAGAAACACTGCATTATCTGGGAAAAGAGCACAGATGTTGCCTAATAAATGTTTTGGTTTATGCATTGTGCTACCCTCATGAAACATTTATGCAAATCTTGCATTAACAAAAGGTAAAAGAACCATTTTATGTTATGAAGCATACAACAGGACGACCTTTGTTTTGTTTTTGTTTTACCTCGGTATTTTATGGGTGTGTTTGTAACTCTTGGGGTTTCTATTTAGGAGCAGGCCAGGGCATTGCAGATTTTCATCTCCTCTGTTTTCAGTTCTGTTATCATTCCTTCCAGCTGATTTCACATTTTATGATGCTAATGGCGGGTGTATGGTTTTGAGTTTCTTTCCTGTCAGCTGGTCAGTAGGTCTGAGGGATATATTTAATAGAATCTGACAGCTGATGGAACTGGCCTCATTGAAAGAGGATTTGATATGTGGAGTGAATGTGAAGACCCTGAATTCGCCATAATAACGGCCATTATTATTCAGCCTCTCACAGCCAATATAACTCTTTCTCTTGTACACACCAGTACATGTGTATAAAAGACATGACTTATGGATGACTTCTTCCGTATACTGATCTGAGGCCCATTTAGATAGCATGTCAAAACAGATTAGCCTTCTTATCCTGCCACAAAATTAAGGGAGAGAACTTTGTACAACTCTGCCCGACAAACGCACATGTGTCTGTAAACAAAGACGGTATAGAAAAGGCAGAGACGCTCCCTGCGGGGGCAGTGGGACCCAGGCCACTAGGGGGGGAAAAAAACTGCAGCTCACCCAGTTGGGGTGCTCAGGTCAGAAATTTCAGGGGTGCTTCTGACGAAGAAACTGGGTGAAGAGGGTGAGGAGGCTGGTGCAACAGGTAGGAAACCACGGTCTGGGGCTGGGGGTGAGGAGGGGTGGGCGCTGGCACCAAGCTGCTCGTCGGCTGAACTCTAGTCTCTGTTGAAATCCAAACAGCAGTCTGCATTAGGCCCGACAGGGCCAGGCCTGCTGGGTGCTGAACTTAGCTAACATTTACCGAAGACTGGCCGGATGGGAAACTTTTCCTATATTAACCCATGTGGTCTTCCCGAGGCCACTGCCCACATCGGTTATTAGCATTCTCCCCATTTCATTCATGTTTGCAGAAACTGAGGCCCAGATGAGTAAGGGAGCTGAGCAAAGTCATAACGAGGAGATTGGCTCGCAGGCAGCCGGGAGCCGGAGGCAGAGCGGAGATTGATTGTTCTTGGGCCTCTGCTACCCTTTGTTTACGTTCTGTTTTGTTTAAGGGACACACCCAGTGGAGCTCAGGACTTACTCCTTTCTGTGTGCTCAGGCATCACTCCTGGCAATTACTTTGGGATGCGATGCTGGGGATCAAACTGGGGTCTGTCCCATGCAAGGAAAGCACCTTAATTCCTGTATTATCTCTTTGGCCCAACATCTCTGTTCTCCGACCTGTTTGTTTTTTTTTTTTTTTTGTGTGTGTGTGTGTGTGTGTGTGTGTGTGAGAGAGAGAGAGAGAGAGAGAGAGAGAGAGAGAGAGAGTGTATGTGCTCGCGCATGCACAAATGTGCTTTTGAAAAGTCTTGGGAAAATGTCCCCCTGAAAATAATCTGGCCTAGGCACCAGAGAGATAGTTCAGTGGGTAGGGCACTTTCCTTGCACAAGGCCAATCCAGGTTCCATCCCTGGTGCCCCATATTGTCCCCTGAGCCCCGCAGGGGAGTGATTTCTGAGCACTGCCAGGTGTGGCTCCAAAACAACAAACCTATTCTCTGGCGCTTCCCCATGGCTGCATCCAAACTCCCACTCCATCAAGGAAGCAGCCAGCTGTGTGCACCGGGGCCTCCAGCCCCTTCGGGCTTTACGAAGGCAGACAGGACTTGTGCATGCTCAGCACAGCTCCCATTCCAGCGGGCCCTCCCCGTGCACTCCCACCTCCAACCTCAGAGCCCCCCACCTCCCCTCATGAGCCCCCCTCCCCGAGTCTCGAGGCTCTGTGGGGCTGGTTGTCCTTGAAGATAGTGACATCAGAAAAGAGTTGTGTCTCCATTCCAGAGACCCTCAGAGTTTTCTCTTGTTGTCTTCTGGCCCCAGGGAAGGAACTGTGGAGAGGGGGCACTGAGTCAGAAGGACCCCATCAGAGGGACCCCTGAGGTTAGTGACATGCTTCCAGGCTTCTCCTCCCTGGGTTTCGATCACAAGATGCTGGGACTATCTAGGTCAGAGACATAAAACCCATTATTGATCTGAAGCAATGTGCCCAATTTTGAATGTCTGTTAAAGCCCCAGGCATTTCAATGCCATATAATCAATATATTTCTCTCTCTCCCTCCCTCTCTCTCTCTCTCTCTCTCTCTCTCTCTGTAGCAGCTCACACCTGCAGGCCGCAGACCCAGAGATCTGGAAGCATGGACTCGGGGCATGCGAGCCTGGCCAGCCCCAGAGCAGGCTTTGTCCGGGAGCAGCAAGCTGCCACCTGGGATGGGTGCAGAGAAAGTCGGACGGGAATGGAAAGGGGAATGGGAGAGGCGCAGCTCCTGTGGGCCTTAAGACAGGACGAATGCAGAAGCCTGAATTTAGAGTGCAAGAGAGCCCAGGGTTTGTGTGGGAAAGTCTTCCTACAAGGCACAAGTGAATCCCTGGAGTGAGTAAGTCACCCACAATTCCATACGTGGCCAACCTCAACGCACTTGGGCTGCAAGGGTGGGGTGGAGGGGAAAGGAAAGCAATTCAAAGACATGATTGGATTAGGCAGAAAAGAGCTTGACCCTTGGTTTCTGTACAGGAAAAGTATTTTGCTGGGTTTCTGGGGGGGGGGGGGCAGAGGCAGTGTTTTGGACCACAACCCAGCAGTGCTTGGGTTGTGGGACCAGATATAAGACCAGTGTCATATATGTCACTGTAGCACTGTTGTCCTGTTGCTCATCGATTTGCTCGAGTGGCACCAGCAACATCTCCATTGTGAGACTTCTTGTTACTGTTTTTGGCATATCAAATACACCACAGGGAGCTTGCCAGGCTCTGCCATGCAGGCAGGATACTCTCTGTAGCTTGCCGGGCTCTCCGAGAGGGACGGAGGAATCAAACCCGGGTTGGGTCGGCAGCGTGCAAGGCAAACGCCCTACCCACTGTGCTATCACTCCAGTTCAAGTGTCATATATATATACATATATATATGTCATATATATATGAAGAATATAATAAATATAAAGTCACAGATGAAGAATTTCTTCTACCATACCTTATATCTGGTGGGACCAGATATAAGACGAGCATCAGAAGAAGCCGGGCATTCCGGTAAGCAACGCAGCCGAAGACTGCTCAGGACCCCCAGACCGGGCCAGAAGCACCAGGGAGCCAGATGGGGGAGGTACGGCCAGTACGCCTTCTCCAGATGGAACCCCGGCGACAATGAGCAGCAACTAACACGGCTCCGGTATGCGGGAATGGGACAGCTCCGAACCGCGCTGCCACGCTAGCGGCTGCGCAACCTTTTCTGAAAAATGAAAACACAGAATCTATTGATTCCATCCAACATGTCTGACTGTTGGAGGAAAACCAAGTAATGATAGTGAGATCCCTGTTGAAAATTGAATGTAATCAAAGTAAGGAAAGAGTAAAGTGAAAAATGTCTGCCACTCAGGCAGAGGGGGAGTGGGAGGGGGGTATGTGGGGGTTTGGTGGTGGATCAAATATGAAAACTTTGTAACTGTATCTCACAGTGATTCAATAAAAATAAAATTAGAAAAAAACAGACGAGCATCAGCGCCTAAAGCCCAGGACTCTCCCTCCGGCCCTGTCTAGTAGTTTTTTAGGCTGAACTTCTTCTTCTTCTTCTTCTTCTTCTGGTGAGCCTGGAAATATCCTGGTGAGTAGCTTCCCTCGTGAGGTTGCTTGTGCCCAAGCCCAGGTGACATCCCAGGTGAGACTCCCAGTGATGTTTGCAGGCTGCTAGATAGATCTCAAACTGTGAGTAAAGTGCAGGTATGAACCTGACACAGGGTAAGGTAGGGGCCAAGAAGATGGACAGAAGAGGACAGAAGATGGCAAGTCCCAAGGCAGTGTGCAGAAGGAATTAACAATTGTCCAATCAGCAGTTGGCTGGGGCCAAGGAGGGGGAGTGGTAGAGATGGTGTCATAAGGCCCGTATGTGCCCAGCACACGGAGTAAGCAGTGACCTTTATATGGGTACCATGTGTGACTCATTGTGACTTGCTGTGCGACTTTAGACTGGTGAGTGACCCTCTCTGGGTCTCACTTATAATATGAAGATAATGATGTGTTCCTTCAGGAGGTTTGAGGTCAGTGGAATGAATAACGCATGAAAAGTGTGTTGCCCTGTGCCTACCATGGAATGAGCCTCCAATAAGTAATGGCTGGATGTTATTATAGTATTGGTCCTGTGGAGGGTGATCAATGAGCTAACAGTGTGTTTTGAAGTAGCGTCAGGCTTAGCATAGTCTTGAAACAGATTGCTTGGGGAATACGCTGTTTCCAAGTAATGCCATAAGCTAGCATTACCTAGCGAGTGCAGGAAAGCAAAACTGAAGCACATACCTCTGACTTTTACCTACCTCCCAGCAAGTGATGGAGAAGCTCTTCTACCAGGACTGGGTAGGAGGAAGCATGATGTTCCCTGGTCAGAAGAACTGAAGAATATCTACCAAGTGGTTGAAGCAGATTTGAGACAGGACAATCGGACCCAGGGTTTTCTAAAGGTGAAGGAGTGGTCCTCCTGAAAAAGGTGTTTAAAAGCCCTTGCAAAAGCTCCTCTTTATAACGGGTGGGAAGTTCAGTGCTGGCTAGCGCTGAGCATGGCTTGTTCCAAAACACTTCAGGCTGCTGTGCTTCAGTGGCCATTTGTTCTTCTTCTGCCCAGTGCCTGTCACGTTTCTT